>NC_085136.1:198672015-198822015 GCF_035046485.1 Aedes albopictus
CTGAGGGTGACGGGCTCGATTTACGGTTGGCCTAGGAACTTTTCGTAAGGGAAATTACTCTTAGTCCCATGCGCATATAGTATCTTCGTGCCTGCCATACGATATACATATGTAAACTAATGATTGACAGAGAAATCTTTCAGTAGAAGTGCACATAAAACACTTATGCTGAGAAGCAGGATTTTTTCCAGTAGGGAAGTTACGCCAAGAAGAAGAAGAAGAAGAACATGACTATCAATCTTTTTGTGTATCACAAGAACAACAGATATGAAAATCCACGAAGGTTGCACCATGTGGCGCCGGGTTTTGGAGCGAAAACAATACGAAGTTCATTGTCGTTGCCCAATTGACCACCTTCCGGAGTCCCTGTAACCCGTTGCGCATTGACCATACCTGCCCAGAACCCTTCAAAAATGGTCTTAAACAATATGTGTCTCATTTCAGTGAAGCGTGCAGAGAAGTAATGCAATAGAATGCATAAAGGGAATACATTAGTGGATTTTCAAGCACATAGCAATGATGAAAACTAATATTTCGGATGTTCCGGATTTCCGGAACCGGTTCTCAATAATTAGTCAATATTAATGTCCATAATCAAAGTCCACGTGAATACCTTTCCAACGACCCTTGAACGGTCCGGATTACTTGTTTGGTTCAGTTCTATCGCAGCGACCGTCGCGTACAGACGCAAGCAAATGTGCTCTTTGCTGCTTGGTTTCGGTTTGCCACCAGCATCTGCTGAATAGGCAATCGTGGTCGTTTTTTGCGCGCGCTTTGTTTGTCGGTCATTATCTTTGACCTGTCTCGTTGGTGCATTGTGCGTTGCCGGGAACAGCACAAATAATCGAAATGAACGAGACTGTGAATACAGTACAATTTCGATTCCCACCCGGCAGCCCCCGACCGTCATGGGAAGAAATTGCCAGATTTATTAAGCAGTTGGACACGGATCCACTGCTTATGGAGTGTGCCTATAAAACGGCCCGGGACCGCTCACTGTTCGTGAAATTCACGAGCCAGGATGCAATGATGGATTCGATGAAAAAGAATTCAGAGCCACGGAGGTTCAGTTTTGCAAATGGAGATTCGGTGGTGGTACGGATGTGTATAGCGGGTTCCAATATGTACTACGTACGGGTGTTCGACCTGCCACCGGAGCTAAGCGACGACAGTTTGGCGCGGGTGCTCGAGTCGTACGGAAAAGTTGAACTTGTGGTTCGCGAAAAATTCCCTCCGGACTTGGGGTTGGACCACATGTACACTGGTGTACGCGGTGTATACATCGACGTCGAAAAGGAGATACCGCCGTCGGTCGACGTAACAAATCGGAAAGCGAGGATTTTCTACAGCGGCCTGAAGGACACATGCTTCTTGTGCCAGGAAGTAGGACATCGGCGGGATTCCTGCCCTCAACGTGCGACCCGGAGTAAGCAGAACAAGCAACAAAAGGATTCTTCAACCCCCTCGTACGCTGCCGTAGTATCGGCAGGAAAGGAAAGCATCGAAAGGCCAACGGAAAACGCAGTTGAGGAAATTATTGAAATTTTGGAAGAAGATGTTATTGCGGAAACTGATTCGGAAACTGAGGACGTACAGGAAGAAAGGCCCGTTGGTGAAACAGAAGCAATCTTAGATAAGGAGAAGCGACGGAAGGCAGGTTTGGAAGCGCTGGAAGAAGTAGCCAAAGCAATCCAGGAAGCGATGGCAAACCCACAAGCTGCTCAGCGTCGTGCCCAATATGCCGCATCCCGGTCTAGTTCAGGCTCCGGCACTGCCCCCAGGAAGAAATGTGCCCGAAGAACTCATTATTAGTGATTTTTTTGAAATAATTTTTAATTATTTTTTAGTTACTCGGCTCCGTAAAGTTTTTCGATAAACGCAGAGCCTTAAATAAACGAACTGAATAAAAAAAAAAAAAAAAAAAAAAAATACTTGTTTGGTTGCAAAGTTATAGCTCGCCAAAGTTAGGGTCTCAAAAGCGGCATTTTTCAGTTGAAGCAAGTTCCCGGTGGCCACAGTGGCCGAATCCGGATTTCTCCGGTGGTTTTGAAAACAAGACTTGTGCCCCTTTCATTTGAGCCAAAGAGATCCAAAATCGGTCAAGCCACTGATTTTTGCGAGCTGTCCAAAGTTTGGGGTCAAAAATGACCCCAGGGTCTTATTTGTAACTTTTTTTATGGGAGCGCCCCTAGGGGTCATTCAATGCTTTTGATTTTTGGGAAAGGTTTATTTCCGCGAAAAAATAATTGTCAGAAAATTTCAGATTGCTAGGATTCGTTAAACAAAAGCTACAGAGAATTGAAATTTCAAAAAGGTCAAAAAAGACCCCAAGACCTTACTAAGGTTAAATTATTTGCAGTAGAATTTTTAACCTCGCTGATGAAACCCATGGTCGTACTTGTTTAAAAGCATTAAATTTATCCATATCGATAAGTATTCCAAAATTATACGCCAAAAACTATGAAAAGTGAATAAAAAGAAAATCGCGTTAAGTACTGTTCCTTTGAATTCCACTAAGAATTTGCATCCTTTGACAGATACGTATTTCGTATCTGTCAAAGGATGCAAATTTTTAGTGGAATTCAAAGGAACAGTACTTAATGCGATTTTCTTTTTATTTACAGATAGAGTAAAGTTGGGCAAAAGTTCGAGTAGGGCAAGAGTTTCTTTTGAAGTTTTTGAGCGCAATTCAAATTATTTCTTTCGGGTATCAAGGTTGTTCGAAACCTTTTTGAAAAAGAGTCTTTCACTCCAAAAATTATTAAAATTGATCAATGTTTCGAAAAGTTATGACAAAATGTTGATTTTTGATAAAAAAAATGTAATTTGCGATGGTCCTTCCAACGCATGGATTGGAATTGTAATAAAATCGAACTCGGTCTTTTATTTTGGGGCGTAACTAGGTATATTTTGAAGATGCTTTAGCATGTACAACTTTTTGCAAAAAAGATTTGGAAATCATATTTTACCCATAGTGGGGCAAAAGTTCGAAATGTGGGGCAAAAGTTCGAGTCATGTGGCAACTTCAGGTAAAAACCTAAAATTGTGTAAAATGTACATATTATCTCTATAAATGATGGAATTAGTGAGAAAATGCGATCAAAGTTGAAAAAATAGTTATTTTATCTAAATTTGGCGGAAACCTACTAATTTTTGGTGTAGTAAATTTAACCCTGATTTGGGTAAAATCCAGATCGAACTTTAAAGTGTATTCCCGTTCTAACATCAAATATTAATTGGTTTCAATTATTTCTATTACCAAAGTGTCAAAATAGTGTGCTACGGTTAGCGAAATCCCAGAAACACTAGATTCGAACTTTTGCCCCAGTGGTGGGGCAAGAGTTCGAAAAAGACGCACACATACAAAAGGTGTTGTAACTCAAAATCGAAAAGACATTTGATGTAACTTTGTTCAGCAAAATTTTAGCTCATGGATGGTAGAATCACCACACGGTATTTATTTAGTTTTATTTGCTTCGATTTTTTCAAGAAAATTGAATTTTCAACTAGGGTCGAACTTTTGCCCCACCTTACTCTATTCCCCTAACAAGCCCAGGTTATTCATCATCATTATGAAAAGTGATCAATTTCACCCGAAATCACGGGACTCTTCCGAAAGTACTAGATTTCTATTTATAGTAATGAAACCCCATTATGTCTGGCGTTATCTTGATTTCGACTTTGACTTTGACCAGCAGACAGACAACCAATGCAACTGACAAAAAGCACAAATAGCATAAGCTGTAAGAAAATGCCCAGAATAGGTGCGTTGAACCTGAAGTAGAACTTGCTAATTATATTTTTTGTTCAACTTGTCAGGTATTTGTATATTATATTGCATAATGGCTACATACTATATGTGCATAAGCACACCGAAACATAAGTACCATAACAAACGATACACTTAATTCAAACTGTTTTTCCTCCACGTCTTCAGCTTTTACCTATCTGTTGAGTAGTGCAACGATCCACAACGGTGACGATTATAAAAATATACAGACACTGACCGATTACGAAGGATAACCTTTATGTGCCTACTCGTGTGGCATTTAATCTGAACCTATAGCATGACGCATGGTTGAAGTGATGATGTGATGTGGTGAAAAACCAGACATAGCGGGCATAAGGTATTGCTATGTCGTACGGTTCCTCTTAACAAAATATTAAAATTTCCTTCTGGTGATTTGGACCTCGCCAGCGTAGTCCGTGATTTGGGCCTGGTGACTACGACTCCCTCCTCCAGTTAACAAATAATTAGCATGGTTCTATACTATTTCCCGGAAAGACATTTCCCGGAAATCATTTCCCGGATACCCCATTTCCCGGAAAGACATTTTTCGGAATAACCCATTTCCCGGAAAACCATTTTCCGGAATGCTCAATTACCCGGAATACCCCATTTCCTGGAAAGGCAATTCTAGGAAAACCAGAGACATCAGAAGATATTTTAGAATCTTAAAACAAGATCTGATTTTTTGTTTCTTATTACGACTAATTTTAACAGTAGGTGATCAATTTCCAGAAAATCGAGTCTCAAAACAATTTTATATATATTTTTTTTTTTCAAGATTGTAGAGTTTAATCAATGAATGGAACTCAAGTTCTCGTTTCAGTTCACTCAACAAAGTAGAGCCAGTATCGTTGAGCCGAATGGACATATTTTGACTGGCTTTTCAATTACAAGTTATTTTTCCTTTTCGTCATAGGCTGTTCTAGGTGCATTTATATGGTTGAACACTGCTAACTACATAAGAGATTTTCCCTTCTTAAATTTACAGGCTGTTCTTTCTAGCGATGTAACGTTACAGAATTGATTCGCACCCAATTTATTAAATCTATCTGGTATTTTTCCTTCTTAAAAAATGGGTTGTTCCTCCGACCTGAAAGAACAACACATTTTTAAGAGAAGGAAAAATAGCAGATAGAGTTAATAGTTTGGCCGTCAATCAAATACGCAATGTTGTAACTGGAAAGAACAGCCTTTTAAATAAAAAGGGCAAATCTCCTATATAGTAGCACGTGCCAATAAAACACATGGTAACCAACATGTGTTTTATTGGCATTTGCTGCTTTCTATATAAGAGATTTGCCCTTCTTTATTTAATAGGATGTTCTTTCTAGTTACAACGTTGCATATTTGATTGGCGGCCAAACTATTAAGAGCCAGTTCGCGAGAGCCGCAACCCCTACTTGTATCGATGTGCTCCGATTGAGCTGAAATTTTCAGGGTATGGTTTTCCATATGAAAGATGATATCTAGCTGATTTTCTGATTTTTCCGTTAGGGGGAAGTGGGGTAAAATAGCCCTCAAAGATTTCATGTCTAAAAATAGGTAAAATAACTAAAATCGCAATAACTTCCGCAAAAGTTAACGGATTCAGCTGAAATTTTGCATGGACACTCTACTCCTATGGCACTTCCATTTAAGCTAAGCGTTGGATATTCTTTGATATTTAATTTGAAAAAATAGGTTATTTTCATAATTTTTTTGACGATTTTCAGGGCGCCTGTTTTCGTACCAACAGAACTAGGATGAAAAACTGAGTACTACGTTTTGAAGGATTACCCAAGAGTTTTCATTTGTTGATATGTGACCCAGAGGCGCCAACTTATAAACTTTCGAAAAAAAAAAATTTTCTCGGGGTATGCATTTTACCCCATATTTTTAGTGTCTAAAGAAGTGTTGTCGCAAATTATGACAACGTTATTTAACTTTCAAGAGTTTTTCTTCAATATTAATTCAACAGAAAAATGATGACTAAGAAATGCAATTATTAGATTTATTCATTTGGGGAAAGTAGGGTAAAACGGACTAACTCAACCTCCTTTCGAAATAACGTTGCTACGATGTTTATTCTGCTCAAGAAAAGATTCTTTATCACATATTAGGGGCTGTCCATAAACCACGTGGTCATTTTTTTGGGACTTTTCAACCTACACCATTACCTCAGTTGTCATTTGAAAGGCCCTTACTGACAGCTACATCTCAAGTGCAGTTGTGCAAATCGCCCTTAAATCAAATAAGTCATTAGGCAAAAAGTTGAAGTTGGCCTCTTGTCATTTACAGTTTTAAGGTTTAGTATCACGAAGGCAAAGAACATATGAGAGAAACAATAAGAGGGTATAAAGTGAGAGCTACAGCTAAATTTAATACAGTTTACTCTTCTTTGAATTAGTCATTCAAGTTTTGACGTTCCCATTTTTGAAAATTTTATTTTTGTTTTTTTTTTTGTTCGCGTCTGATGTGTAGGTTTCAGAGGTGTTGTCGAAGGACGAGCCGACTTTTTTATTACTTGAGTTAATATTAACTAATCTGCAACCCACCTATAGAGCTCACAAATAGTATAGAAACTTTAAACCAAGAGTATACAGGTTATAAACTATGCGAAAAATGCATCCGCTACCATTTTATTAGATATTATTCCTTTCTTTTGTGTTTAGGCTATTCTTTTGAATGTTATCTTTAAAAATTATAGCTGCCAAAATTGTCATTTAAAATTTTCTTTCATTAAACAATGACTGTTCATTCAATCTGTAGTGATAAAACTGATGGCATCATAACTACTAATATTTTTTAATGTTTTCTCGAAGATTTGGAAATAACACTGAAAGCCCTGCTTAAATTCATCAATGAATACCAACCAAAATGAGTCTATTATTGTGCATTTCATAAAAAGGTTGAAATTTAATTAGTCTGGGAAAAGCGATAACAGTTTTCCGGGAAATGTTCCATTCCGGGAAATGGGACATTCCGGAAAATGGATTTCCGGGAAATGGGCCATTCCGGGAAATGTTTTCCGGGAAATGTCTTTCCGGAAAATGATTTTCCGGGAAATGTCATAGAATCAATTGGCATTCTTCAAATGACTCTCCTCACAGGTGAGAGCCAAGGTTTCTTTCCTAAGCGAACTATATCCACACACCAGTAGTGTGGTAGACTTACTACCTTGGCACCGGGAGGTGACCGAGCACCAGGGCATATGGATTGCTCAAGCAGAGTAAGCGTAGGCGTGGTGAGGACCCAGCAGTGGGCTCTGCTGGGCCTCTTCAGAAATTCCACACATCCGGAAGCAACTCTATACAAGCAACATGGCTTCCAAAGTGTCACAGTCCAACTAGGAGTGCCTCGGGCACATCAGGCACAATGCCAGCAAGTTCCGGCTCTGAGATCAGTCCTCAGTGAGAGATAGCGGCTCTGAGGGGACGCAACAAAAATGACCACCAAATCAATGAACCATGTAATCGCGCGACTCACGAGGAGAACTGGCGAGATCGCCACTACGAGGGGCTGGTGTACCCAAAAGCGAGCAGGAGGCAGAAGGTTCAACGGGAGGAGCACGAGGCGGCGTAGCACCGGCCGAGGAAGCGCAGGTGACGGGCACTGAACCGCAACAGGTATGGTCTACCAAATATGTTGGTAGTTGCCGAACAGTTAGACGAGCTGATCGGCTACACGAGCGGGCGTACTATCATCAGCAAGGTTCTGAAACAGGGTCCGCTGAAGTTCCACAAATCGCTGACTCTGATCAGGAAGGAGTATGATCTCTTGGACAAAGAGCGGAGTGCCGCCGCTGATGCGAGCAGGAAGGAGCGGTCCACCCAAACGCACAACTTTCTCTATGCTGGCAACGCGACGATGCAGCGGGAAACCATGCAGTACAAAACCATGCAGCTCGCCGAAGCCGTAGCGGAGAGGTCAAATCGCCCAACGGCTCGAGCGGCATGGCCGAAACCTGCCGAGGAGAGCCCAACTCTCTAAAATAAAAACTCTCACTTTTAGTAAACACCCATGCCGCACAGGGACTGTGTTGGAAACACACTTTTTTTTTTAGTTGCTCATACGCTCACATTTTTGCAAAATATCAATATTTTTCGGTATTTGAAGGTCGTTTATAAACCCAGTGAGGTTGCCATATCGAAATTATTGCAAAATACATGCTCATGTGAACGTACGAACAATTTAAAAAAATGTGTGTTTCCAACACAGTCCCTGTGCGGCAAGGATGTTTACTAAAAATGTGCAGGCCGAACACATTTTTGAGCGTAGCCGTTTTTGCGTGAAGAAGCGCCCGGCAGAGGCGGGCAAAAAGCCAAAGAAGAAGAAGAAAGCGACGGCCAGCGCTGTAACCAGGCTGCCAAGTCGGTTGCGGAACGCGCAAGGGGCAGGGAAACCAAGCCCCAAAAGGCCAACCCTAAAAAGGGAATCGAACCAGTGCACAGTGGGCAGAAACGCACCCGTAATCGGATTTAGAAGCCGCTGGTTTTGAAACTCGAAGTGATGCATTTTCCATATAAAAATCGAATGGTGATGATTTCATCTTGTGCAGACCTCGGGAAGTGGTTCATTTTGCCCCATTTTACCCTAAATCAGCCGTTTTCTATGGGTATACTTTCATAACTCTACACGCCGCTATTTTTTATATACATAAATGACTAATATGATACTATCATGTCTACAGAGTAGACTGATGAAGAGTTTATGCAGTGCTGAGCCTAAGAAGTGAACCATTTTGCCCTATTTCACCCTAAATTTATAGTTTAAATGAATGTATGCCTGTAATTTTAATTGATTCAGATTTTTTTGTACATGAATCAACAAATTTCATGCTATTATATCTACTAAATTGAATAACGATGACGTCATGCTATGTTTAGTCCATGGCGTATTTTAACCCATTTAACCCTATATTAGTAATATTGGTGAATATAACGTCTATAGCTTCAAATGCTGGAATATGTTAAGCTTATGATTGGCCAAGTTATATGTTATCAGCTCTACAGCACTGAATGATGATGTCGTCATGCTGTGACATGTCTAAGTAATGGCCCATTTTACCCCATATCACCCTATATAGGCTATTTTGCGAACAGATCTATATAAATTAGTTTTATAGAGTTTTTTACATAGTAATCGACCAATTTGATGTTACCTGAATTGGATGGCAGTGATGAGATGGGGTGCTGAGCTCAAGAAATGGTTCATTTTATCCTATTTTACCCTATACAGCCGAACCTCCATGAGTCGATGTTCCTTGACTCGATATCGACTCATGGAGGTAATTTTTTACAAAGTGAAAAATTATTTCTGTATTACTATGATGGTCCCTCCAAAATGCTTTCTAAAGGATTCCTATTCCACTACTCGATATTTCCATGAGTCGATGGTCCCTTCAATATCGACTCATGGAGGTTTTACTGTATTTATAATTTCAATGAAAATAACCGCCTAAATCCCATGCAGTGGATTTTTTTAAACAGTAAATGTACAAACTTCGTATTTTATCTTTACGGAATTGGAAGGCAGTTATGGTATGCGGTGCTAAGTTCAAGAAGTGGCCCATTTTAACCTATTCCACCCTATATTTAGAATTTTAGTAAAAATATCGCTCTAAATCCGATACTGATATTTTTATATAGTGATGTTCAAATTTGACGTTAATCACTTTACAGAATGGGAAGGTGGTGATGGTATGCGGTGCTTTCGGTTGATTCCAGAAGAATCCTGACAGGGATAAAAGAGAATCCTTACAGGTATTCTAGAGAGATCCTGACATGAATTCCTGTGGAACTCTGACAGGAATTCCGGAAAGATCCTGACAGGGATTTCAGAGGAATCCTGACATGAATTGCGGAGAAATTAAGAAAGGGATTCTGGAGGGATCCTGAAAGGAATTCAGGAGGAATCCTAACAGGATTTCCGAAGGAAACCTAACAAAAATTCTAGAGGAATCCTAATCGGAATTCCGGAAGAATTTTGATAAAAGTTCCCAACAGAAAATCCGGTGTAATCCTGAGAATAATTCCGGTGAAATCTCAGGCAGGAATTTCACGGGAATTTTGGCAATAATTCCAGCAGAATGCTGGCAGAAATTCTAATAGAAACATGGCAGGGATTTCAGATAATTTTTGGCAGAGATTTTAAGAAATTCCTGGCAGGAATTCCAGTTTAATCCTGACTGCGATTTCAGTGGCAATTCTGACGTGAATCCTAGCGGAATCCTGGCAGGAATTCCGCCAAAATCCTGGCAGTAATTCTAGCGTAATCCTAACAGGGATTCCAGAGGAATACTGGCAGAAATTCCAGGGGAATACTGACAGAGATCCAGAGGAATATTGACAGTGATTCCAGGGGAATCCTGCTGGGATTCCGAGGGAGTCCCGACTGAACATGGTTCCTACTGGAATCCTTGCCAAGATATAAGTTGGAATCTCTGTCAGGATTTACACTGGAATTCTTGTCTGGATTATCACTGAAATACCTGCATGGAACCCTGGAATCCAGATTACGCTAGAACTTCTACCTGAGTTTTGAAGGAATTACTGCCAGGATTCCACCTAAAACTCACGTCAGGACTCCCACTGGAATCTCAGGATTTTGCAGAAATTATTGTCAATATTCCCGTGAAATTCCCGCCAGATTTGCACTGGAATCCCTGTCCTGATTCCCCTGGAATATCCTGTTGGGATTTCACCAGAACAGTTTTCAAGATTACACCGGATATCCTGTTGGGATATCTCCGGAAATCCGGTTAGCATTCCTCCGGAACTATTATTAGGATTCCTCTGGAATTCTTGTTTGGTTTCCATCGGAATTCCTTTTACAGGGTGTCTACTCGCTTACGAAAATGAAATTCCCTGATTTTTCCAGGTTTTTTTCCAGGTCTGAGAAAATAATTCCAGGTTCAGATATAATAACTAACAGAAATAAATTGAACGAACCACCAAATTTGCCATATACACGACAGATAAGAATTTGTTAGAAAAAAAATGTGGCGGCATTAGTAGATTTATTTCTGGTTTAACTTCTGGAAGAAATGGAGCAGCTCCAAAAAATCAGCGGATTTCCGAGATAAGTAATTATGGGATTTCAAATTCAATTTAATTCATAAGTCTATTAAATATTTTATTATTAGTCAATAGAGATTTTTTAAATCAGTAAATCTTAAAGAAATTTCGACAAATATTTCGAAAATTTATGATAGCATAAGATGAAAATGAGTTGTAGAAACACATTATATTATCAATTCTCTTCAGGAAATGTCGCAGAAAATTTTACATTGAAATAATGTTTTTTTTGCAACATTTCTTTAGAGACTTCGTGGGGTTTTTTTGCGGTCGACATTCTTAAAAAATCCTTAGAAAATTTAATTCCAAAAATTATTCGAAAAGTCTTTCAACAATTCGCTTCTAAGTGTTATGAATTCCATCATTTTTTTTTTAATTTTCAGGAAAAATACTTCTAAACTATTATTTAAAACTATACACTCCTAGAAAATCCAACAATACGAGAAGCTTATTGGTTCAACCAGAAATTTTACCAACCACTCCTTTTAGGGAATTGTTAAAAATTAAGGAATGATCAGGGATTTGCACAATACTCTTGCAGGGTTCCATAGAAATACTTCCAGAAGGTCCTGCACAAACTTGCCTAAGTGAATTTCTAAAAAATTCCTCACGGGCGGTGGCTTCTATATTCGTCTGTTTTCCACTATAACTCAGTCAAATTTGAACCAATTGACACAACTTTTGGAATGTGGTGAGATAGGTATAGTATCTACCCGTGTACAACATTTCAAGTCAACTGGTTCAAAATTGACTGAGTTATAGTGGAAAACAGACGAATATAGAAGCCACCGCCCAAGTGGCGCGATACCCTATTAGAAATTTCTCAAGCAATCACGTCAGGTATTTTTAAGGAATGCCACCAGAAGCTGGACTCATACGACTAAAATCTTTAGATGTTTTTTCTTGAAAGTTTGCTTAAAGCCTATTTATATATTCTGGTAGAAATGTGTTGAGATTTCCACCAGACTTTTTTCCGGAACTTCTCCACTTTTTGGAGATTGTGGTACTGCCAGATTTATTAGCTAGATTTATTAGAGTCTCAATGCACTTATTCATAATTCCCGTTAGATGTCAGCAGTCAGATAAGAAAATGCTTTAGAAAATTCTGCCAAATTTTTTCATAAATCTGGAATTTCCTTGTAGAATTCTTCTAAAATTCACCAGTAATCAAAATAATCTCGAAGCATTTCAGCTTAATTTCAAAATAAAACTATTGATTATTATTATTACTATTATTACTTTATTTTAGAGAATTTCATCTCTAGGCTGGTTCATCGCTTGAATCTATTAAAGAACTGTTAGAAAAGTCTCCCAAGCTTTGGACGCCAATTCCCCTCGAAGATCTATCAAAATCAACTCCAAGAGTTCTGAAGAATCTTATTCAAGAAATACAAGCAATGCACAGTGGGAAAAAATAGGTACAAAACGCGAATAAATACAATATCTCTGCTCGGAGTGGATGGATTCGAATGAATGTTTGACACAAACTGCAAAAATATCTACAGTTTCAGATAAGGAGGGAGTGATTCACCGCACGATGCTGAGAATTGGTGAATTTAGCTCGTTTTACCCCACTCTCTCTATCATACACCTTTTTGAGAAAATCCTCATCTATTCCCGACTGGCGCGCAAAATAAATGACTTATTTAACTCGTATTTGTGTAAAAACTTCCATAGTATCGGCAATTTAACATAGGGTTGGTCCTGCTCTTATCGATTGCGTTCCACTCCCAGCGGAGATACATGTGAAATTTCAAAGAAATAGGGGATATCGGGGATATTTGAAGATATTTCAATTTTTAAAGCCGTGCGGTGAGCCAAATCAGCTTCATTCGATACTACGGAAGTTTTTACACAATCACGACTTACAAAAAATATTTATTTTACACTTCAGAAATTTTCGAAAAAGGTGAAAAAGAGAGAGTGGGGTAAAACAAGCTAAATACATTGACTTCCAGCATCGTGCGGCGAATGACACCCTCCATATCTGAAACTATAGAGAATTTTACAGCTTGTGTCAAAAATTCATTCAAATCCATTCACTCCGAGCAGAGATATTGCATTTATTCGCGTTTTGTACCTATTTTTTCCCATTGTGCAATGGTTCCATATGTTTTACCAGAATTTCTTTATAATAATTATATAAGTCTAGTTTTATTCAAACTTGTTTCAATAAAAATTCCCTTCCACCAAAAATTCCCTGATTGACTCCGGAATTCCCTGATAATTCCAGGTTTATTCCAGGGTAAATGAAATTCCCTGATAATTCCAGGTTTTCCAGGTTTTTCCAGGTAGTAGACACCCTGTTTTAGGATTCCTTGGAATTCGTTCCAGGATTTCTCCACAATTTCTGCCAGAATTCTTCTGAAATTCCTGTCAGCATCCCTCCGGAATTCCTGTTAGGGCTCCTCCGGAATTCATGTCAGGATTATTCCTGAATTCCTGTCAGCATTTTCCTGCTATCCCTGCCAAGCTTACCCTACAATACCTGTCAGTATGATTCAGCTGTTTCTGACAGAATTTACCCTGGAATTCCTGTCAGGATTCTCCCGAAATCCCTGTCAGGATTTCTTTGGAATACTTCTAGAATCCCTCTGGAAGCACCGCATACCATCACCACCTTCCCATTATGTAAAGTTGATAACGTCAAATTTGAACATTACTATACAAAACTATCAGTATCGGATTTAGAGGGATATTTTTACTAAAATTCTAAATGAATAGGTTAAAATGGGCCACTTCTTGAACTCAGCACCGCATACCATAACTGCCTTCAAATTCTGTTAAAATAAAACATCAAGTTTGTACATTTACTGTTTGAGAAAAAATCATCAGCATGATTTACGGGGTTATTTTTATTAAAATTATAAATATATGGTAAAATAGGATAAAATGGACCACTTCTTGACTCAGTATCCCATCTCATCTCTGCCATCCAAATCAAATAACATCAAATTGGTCGATTTCTTTGCAAAAAGCGACTATTTAGAGAATAACCACAGTCTGATGTATCTTAGAATGACCAGCGCATACCGTACGGTCTCAAAGGACGCGGTATGCGTTTTAGCGGGCATGATGCCCATAAGCATTAGTGGTGGCAGAGAACGAAGAGTGCTTCGAGCGACGCGGCATAAAAGGCACATTGTTGTCAGGATATGGGATTCCGTTACTTCCACGGTTTTCCGAATCGTACTTGAACTACAGAGAAAATGGCGGGCCGACCATCAGCAAAGTGAATTGGCCATGATGGATGATTCTCTCCATCCGGGAGCTTGAGTCCAACGGGTAGTCTATACCAGTATGTACCAGTTATTGCACTACCAAAGAAAAACTATTTCTACAAAAATAAGAAGACCGTCGAATGTCATCGATATGTCAAATGATTGATTAGTTTTCATACTTTACAGGAAAAATAAAGAAACGGGTCCAAAACTACTTTTAGTATTTACTACGACGGCGTGTGCCAATGATAGGATATTCTAAGCACATTTTCGGCCCTTTAGGGTCCTAAAATCACCGGTTTTAGTAGAATAGCGTATTTTTTCGTCGAAAAAAATTTCATGTTTTTTTGGTCCCATACCATTTTCGACAACTTGAGGCCCCTTGAGGGACCACTTAGCCTTGAGATATGGGCTTCAAATTTTGACACGATCATTTTTTTAGCTAAAACGATCATTTTCCGCTAACGAACTTATAACATTTCCATTTTTTGCAAAATAAGGGACGGCCTAGTCTCATGTACGGTCCCCCCTTCTCAAAGTCATCCCTAACGGGCGTACTGCGAAGGTAAGGAAGAGAGAAAATCAGTTTTTAGTGGGTCGAAATCTATATTACCCGAGGAGCCACCTCTTGAGTCATTCTATAAAAAAAAAGAAGATTATGTAGTCGAATAAAGTGTATTTACATCTTAGAAGCTTTCTGGATCATCCAAAATATTCTGAAAATGAGATATAGGCTTGAATTTGTAATGGTCTATCAATAGAGGTGCACAAATTTCAGAATTTGTTCATTTATGTAATTCATATATGTAATCCAACAATGAGAGGCAAATTTCCAGAGTATTAGGGTCATAGGGTCTCAGGTCACTTGTACTATTATATGATTAAAGCCCTCAGATCTATATTGGAACCAACCTGAAACATATCCGTGTCCGGATCTTCTTTGTACTCCACAATGACGGCCTGATTTCGCGACAGTGTGTACGATATGGAGTGCTGTTTCGCGTCGAGTATTGCCTGTGATGTCTGAGGTGATTGTACGATGTAGTGTTTCGACCGTTTGACGCCGTTCGGATCGCTGCGTTTGTATAGCACAAATTTTGACCGCCGGCGGCCACGGTCGCCTTGTGGTAGAAAGCCATTATATCTGAAACGAGAAAGATTTTTTTTTGGTATTAGAAATCGATAACTAAACAATAGGAAGGACATTTTAGGTGAAATTTCAACATCATGTAAACGATCATATTCTAACGACCCGACGGTTTAAAAAATAAGATAATTTTCTCTATTATATAGTAGCAAAGGTGGTCCTCCGATTTCAGACCCATAATAGTTAATCCAACCAAGTCTTTTTTTAAGGACGTGTGTGTAAAAAACGCTAGTTGGTGGTAAAGGATGAACAACGAGATCCCTGTACTTTACTGCTAACCCGACATCCAGAAGATAGCCAAAGCCAGATGGATGCGGACAATAGTGCGAAGCAGGTATTCGTTACTGATCCGGTAGACACAAGAAGGAGTGGGTCAATCGACACTTAGCCTCCGCGAATAACCCAATACTTTTCCACGCGAAAAACAAGTCTAGTAGGAAACGAAAAGTATAACAGAATACCCTTCAGATAGGTATGCAATCTTTTATTCCTTCATTTCAAACAGATCATCTTCACACTGCTGATAGTTTCAAAGTTAATACCTCTCAAAAACAGCATGTTTTCCAGTGTTTCCAAACAAGCCGACTAGTTTCAATGCCAGCACAGCAGCATTAGCTCTGTGCTATCGTCCAACGCCAATGCCAATGGCGCCCCTCGCCTCTAAAGGGAACCTTGACTCGTGCCTTCAAGAACACACCATTACGCCAGTTACTCAGCCAATCTGTAGCGGAGTGTTTTTCCTGTCCAACACTCATCACTATTTATGAGATAATATTTTTCGATTTGAATTTCAAACCAAACAAAGCCACCTGCGGAACAACCGCACTACCGGCGAAAACCCGCACCGTCACGAAGTGCGCGACTCGAAAAACCCCGATGCGAAAATCGAAAACGCCGGCACCGCCGCCGCTGAAGCTGAAGGTTTCTCGCGAGCAATGTGTGGCTCGATGGAAAATCGATTTCGGTTTCATTAATACACACTTACTGCAATTATGCACACCGCCGATCAAAAGTTTTGGTGATAGTATCTGAACAGAAGAGGAAAACATCTTCATTTCTCTGCTACTGATTCAGTTGTTTGAATAATTGATGTGAAGTTTACAATAATAAAAGTGTGACATAGATTATTTCTTTATTTTAAAATTATGTAAATCATCATCTTCAGTCTTACTGATTTTTATCTTTACCTTTTTAGCAAGTCGCATAAACTTGCAGGTGGCACAGTCTTAGACCACTGTTAGGAGGTTTGGTTCCCTCCCGTCCTTAGGCTACTGAAAAAAGAGTAAGGATGTTTTCCAAGTTTCTAAATGATATACAGAAACGAACTCACCAAATTAGGGAAGTGGAACCATCTCGGCGGGGTCCTATTTTGGGCACTTTTATGCTGTAACTCAGCCAATTCTGAACCAATTGACACCATTTTTGGAACGCGATGAGATACGTATAGTATCTAGCCGTGTACAAAATTTCAAGTCAATTGGTTTGGAATTGACTGAGTTATAGCGAAGAGTGCCCAAAATAACGGCCGCTGCCCAAGTGGTTCGCTACCCTATACGAACTTCTTGATACGAAATTTTTGACCTCCATTAGCGTATTTGCATCTCCCGGACATCCAGTAGCGGTATGGTCCAAACTACACGGGATTAGCACGAAAACCAAGAATTCTGAGAATGTTGGGTTCAATTCCCGATCGGTGTACCTATTTAAGAACTTTTCAAATGTCCTCAACTTTCTTCGGCATAGAGTACATGTCTGCAACACGATAGATACACATGCTAAATGGGCATTGGCAGAGAAAACCCTCAGATAATAACTGTGAAAGTGCTCTATAGAACACTACTGTAGCGGAGGCTTTGCCTCAGTTGTGGCATTACGATGAAAAGAGAAATACGAAGGGGATCGATCCCAAACTTTTGTTCAGTAGTGTACACGCTGAGAAATAAACTTGTTGAGCATTAGTTCCTCTGGCTCTGGCGGTGCGGAACAACAACAGTGGTTTTCAATTCGTCCTGTGTGTATCCAGTGAAGTCGTATTGTTGCCAATCCGGAGACGACGGTTTCAGGTCTTGGTATGGTCGAGGATTTGTCCGGATGGGAAATTCAATGACTTAAGGGCAAAGCGTATCAGTGGTTGACCCACTCAGATCGACTTCTTTTGGGTCCTTTTTTTATTGAAATTTCAACAGCAGATCTAACTCCATGCGCTCCATACCGAGAAAACCGAACCAGCTTATCTGTTCAACATTGCATTGGAGCCAAAGTGCCAATTAAAAAATATTTGTCTGGATTTCCGATACCTTGAAAAATGGCAACGATTCAAGTTATCGGCATGGTCTTGTTGTAGGATGATTGAAATAAACGAAGCGCGATCAAAAGGAGCATTCTCGTCATGCTGCTATGAACATGATTGCTCACATTGTCGTTGATCAGTCAGTGAACGGAATGACTATTTTGCAAAGGTCTCCTGAACTCAAGTGTTACGAGGATGTCCCAGTTTCTCAAAAGCTACACACTTAAAACTGATTCTCGAGCTCGGCAGAAAAATCTGCTGATTTCAAACGGCAATTCAAGATTTTGCTGACATGTCAGCAAACAAAACGTGTTTGCCGAGATTGCCTAGATGATTTTACTGAACAATCAGCAAATAGCTCAAAAACTGCGAAAACTGACAGCATTTGTTTGCTGAGCCCGTCGGTAAACACAAATTTTACCGAAATCAGCAAACGAGATTGCCGAGATCTCAGCAATAATTTCCTTTGACGAATTTCGGTAATACAACTGTCACTTTTACAGCCTCCACGCCGTAGTGAAAAAAAAAGCAACTAAACCAATTAGTGCTGCTTGGTGCTGAGGAAATCTGGAATTACGCAGAGCGCTAAATAAATGTAAGTATGAATGTTAATCAACCTCTAGGCATCGTTGCTCATCATGTTTCGATTTAAGTGATTATAGAAGTGGGCCGCACAAAACTTCAACCCGCAACCGCAATTGAGGAAGTGTTCGACAAATTTGCCGGCCGGGAAGAGAAAACGAATGCAGATTTCTGATATTGAATTCATTATATTTTATGATAACTGAACTGGACGAATGTGAATATATACGTAGTGATTAATATTTTTTATTGTGTTTCAAGTAAGCAAAATTTCTCATTTTATTTCCAACTTTTTCATTTCATTCCAAATTAAAAACAAAACAAAGTGCCGAGATTCAGCAAATCCAATTTGTTTTGGCAATTATTTTGCCGAGCAATTGGCAAATATTTTTGCTGAAATTTCGGCAAACCTATTGGTGGCTGTCATTTTTATGATTGCCGTAATCTCGGCAAATCGTATTTTTGCTGAGATGGTTGCCGAGCACTCGGCGGTGCCAGTCTCGGCAATCTGTTTGCCGAGATTCGGCGAAAAAAACTAAGTGTGTAGATCTAGATCGACACATTCAATTCCTATGCTGACCCTGCAGGATACGTGTCTGCACTAAATTTATAGCCGCGATTATAAACATATTAAAGAAGCAGTATCCAACATTGACATCGATAAGCAACAGAGTACCAAACGTAGTTAGAACCCAATCCAACCTCAAATTTGCCGGATAGAAAAGAGGTTAACAATACACGAATGGTATCCACATTTTAACGCACACGCTTTACCGACTGTAGCCGAGCCGGTAAAATCACCTTGCCATTTGATGCTACGCACTCGAGCGGATCTTGCTTCTCCAATTCGTAAGCTACCTTTAGCTCCTGGCTTGATTATTTTTCAACATGTTAGTCTTGTTTTTTATTTGGCGCTGAAGGAGCTTTTTGGAGAGTCAAGGAGAGCACAACACGAATATGATTGTATTAGTTTGAACTGTTAGTTTAGATAGGTACAATAAAACTCCCGAAACTAGAAATGAAGACCTTTGCAACGGTCTAAGAGAATTCAAAAGCTCTCATGAATGGTCATTGGTTCTATATGCGTAACTCTTATTGCACACTTGCGTATCTATCCACTGTGTCCTTTAACTACTTTCCTCACTATCTCCTACTTTGAGTAGTATTTGTACCAAAAAAATACCAATTAAAGCTAATTTTAGTAACTAGTGGTGGATTTAATTACTTTAAGTTCAGTTCATGCAAAACCAGTCTCTCTGATGCTATAGAACCTCATGAAATTCCCCTGAAACGTTTTTAAACACTTCAAAACCCCTCTAAACTCCATTGAGATCCATTGGAACTTGTTTGACACCCTCGGGAACTCCCTCTGAAATCCCCGGGAACCCCCTTGAAATCCCCGAAACTCTCACTGAAACGCCTTCCACCTATACCACATCACCCCCCACCCCACCGCCAAAATCTGGGCTGAAACTCCCTGAAACTCTCAGGAATTCCCTGAAGCCTCTTGAAATGCGTTTGAAACACCTTGACACCTATCAATCACCTGAAGATCTGAGGATCTCCAGAACCGTCTCTCAAACTCTCCGAGCCGAGAAACACCTATCACTTCTCTTAAACTTCTCGGAATCCCAGGGACCCACTCGTTGCCCATTAAAATACATTGAAACGCCTTGAAACTTCTTTTGAAATCTGAGTTTCAAACCTGAAACACCTTGAAATATCCAAGAACTCCAGTGAAGCTCCCTGAAACCCCATGAAAACCCATCCTGAGACTTTCGCAAACTTCACGTTGAGGTCAATATGAGCCAGCCAGGCTCGCTGAACGTGCACTCGTGGTGCATCTGGATCTACACCCAAAGAGGGTTAAAAGAGATTTTGGTACACAGCGACAGGCTACTAAATGATAGTGACTCACATAGTGTTCGGGGTTTTCACGCTTGGCGCAATGAATCTCTTTGACTGGGATATTCCAGATGTGGTAATGCCAGTTTGCTCCTATGTTCTATTTCTCCCTCGCGTTTCAGGGGTATCACCTCAACCATTGTAATATAGCACAGTTTTTTGCCGCGACAAACTGTTGTAGAACAAAATTGCGATGTTGCTATTTCATAGCCATACCGGATCCCCTCGGAGATAGAAACTGGGTTGCAGATAGGCCAACATGGTGGCATCCTGGACAGTGGGAAAATATCCCGTTCAAGAAGTGATGTATTGCGCAGCTGAAGGTTTCGCGACTGTAAAAATCAACTGAATCTGTATATGTAGTAGCTATGCGCCCCAATATGAACGGAGGAACTAATCGATCGAAGATCAGTCGTTAAAGCTGGCGATTCCAATGCTTGGGCGCTCGAATGGGGTAGTCGTCTCACAACCCCAAGGGAAAGCAGTCTGCTGGAAGCTCTGGCTAAGCTTAACATAGACATCGTAATCAAAGGAGGCACCAGTACGTATAATGGAGAAGGGTGAAAGTCTATCGTCGAAGGCACTTTTTGTAGTCCTGTGCTAATGAAAGCGACCACCAAGCCATCCGATATCACATCTGCTTTTCTGGTTCGGCTGGAGTCAAGTAGAACACAACTGAACGAGCTCAGGTGGTAGACAGGGCACGGTGTGTCTGGTAGAAGAAATTTATTACAAAAAAATAGGCATCGCTAATTTTTACGTTACGTGAAAGTTGACGCTACTAGCTTTCATTCAAGCCCAACATCGAAATATTCCATCGGGGGAACATTTTCATACAAAAATTGGAAATGTTTGTTAAGGGAGCATCCATTTAGTACGTCACGCTAAAAATGGAAATTTTCAACCCCCCCTCCCCCCTTCGTACGGGGTTTTTCTATATTTAATACATTGCTTGTCACACTTTTCAAAACCCCCCCCTCCCCCCTCTAAGCGTGACGTACTTTATGGATGCCCCCTAAGTAGAAATAGGGATTAATTTGGAACCGTTAATTTTGTATGGGGAAAAACAGTATTCTGAAAAAGTTGTTCGAGATCCCTCGGTGGATTTTTTTGAGGGACCGTGCAAATGAAAGCTGGAAGCCTCTATTTTGAATAGCGAAAAATTTGGCGATGCCCATTTTTTTGTTATAAACCTTTCCCATACACACGCCGTGAGGGAGCTTCATCAAGGGCATGTTTATGGAGGCGCTAAGGCTGGAGGATAATTAACTGAACCTTAGTGTAGACGAGCTGGTAGCGATACTATCCGGCGCGTGCGACGCAACAACACCAAGGATGGTAAACCCAAGAAACAGTTGACACCCCGTCTACTGGTGGTGCTCAACGATTACTGATCTGCGTGCACAGTACTTACGGGCTCGAAGGTGGATGCAGAGGGCCAGAAATGACGGTGATATGGAGTAACAAAAGTTACTTTACAGAGTAACAAGAGCCCCATTGAACAAGGCGATCAAGCTCAGCAAAAAAAACCTGTCTTGACGATCTCTGTCGCAAGGCCATCATAAATCCGTGCATATATAAAGCAGCCATGTCGAAGATAAAATGTTCTGCGGTATACCATCCAACAGGTGCGCGGTAAAGATAAGAGTAATCATCGATACACTGTATCCGCTGCACGAGCAGATCATCTGGCCGCTCACACCGTGCGTCAATCAGGATAGCCACGATGAAGAAATAATAGTAACTAACGAAGTGTTAACCGCGGTAGCGGAAGCCTTGCTAAACCAGAGCCCCAGACCCGGACGGAATACCAAACGTGGTTCTTTAAGCAGCAATCCACTAAAACCCGAATATGTTCAGACGCATACTACAAAAGTTTATACCTACAGGAGGGCAGTGTCCCTGGAAACGGTCGAAGTTAGTGCTGCTACCGAAGCTAGGTAAACCTCCTGGAGATCCTTCGCAAGTAATACACATGCCACGGAAGAGTCACGGCAGCGTAGATTTTGGTTGCGCAGAGACTAACTTCTAGCAAGTAAGTAGGTACTTATTTGTTATGAGGAAGTCATAGTGACTTCAGTGCAACCAAAACCTGCGCTGTCGTGACTTTTCTGTGGTATGTGTGTAACTTGGGCAGCACATCGGCCGATATGCCTATTGGATACTATTGACAAATTGCTTGAAAGAGTGGCCCTAAACAGGCTACACGGAGTGCGACCGGTCTATAAGAGATACAGTCTGGATTCCGAAAATGTAGGTATACAGTAGAGGCCACCAAATCTGTCGTTGCACCAGCGGGGTACCAATCGCCAATTCGTTACAAGGTTGAGGGTGAGGGTATCTATGTCAAGTCCTGAAAAGCTCTGAAATACTATGTATAACGGTTTTGAAGATGAGCCTTTCCAGAGGAGTGACAATTGATTGCTTTGTGGACAGTGTGACGTTGCCAGTGATTGGTGAGTCATGATAAGAGATCGAAGTATTGGCCGTGGAGGCGGTATCCCTAGCTCACAACAAAACCGAGCTGGTGATTATCAGTAACTGGGGAGCAGTGCAGCATGCACGAATCATGGTTGACGAATGCATTATCGACTCAAAACGCGGAAGTCAGACACTTGAGAGTAATGTTGGACGATCGATTAAATTCAACAGTCATGTCGTGTCGTCTACGTCAGCTAGAAAGCCACGGCGGTGATGTCAGCACCATCCCGGATCATACCTAACAGCTCTGCGATCAGCAGTAGCAAGAGGAGGTTAGGTACTAGCGAGCGTATCATCGCCACCGTGAGGTATGCAGGCCCCGTGTGGCCGGCGGCATTGAACACTGGAAGAAATCGCGTCCAGCTGAACCGTATGTCAGACGCCGCGTGTGTGATAGCCGGGATGATCCCTATTTGTTTTCTACATGAAGAAAATAGCGAATGCTACAAAGATCGAGACACAAGAAGAATTCGGAAGAGAGTACGAGCTAGCACAATAACCAAATGGCAGCAGCAATGGGATAACGCTGCGAATGGCCGGTGGTCTATTACCCAATCTGTCGAGGTGGGTCGCCAGCACACACGGGGAGGTTAACTACCACATGACGCGATTTCTGTCTGGTCATAGGTGCTTTAAGCAGTGCTAAAACAGATTCAGCCATACCAGGTCACCGATATGTCCTGAGTGTCGGGACACAGAAGAAACACCGGAGCACGTCATCTTCAGTTGCCCAAGGTTTGCGCACCCGCGAGAAGAAACGGGAACAATATCGTCGAACGTTTGTGCAGCGACAAAGAAAAGTGGAACGCGACGAATAGGACTGTAGTTCAGCTCATGTCAGCACTACAGCGAAGTTGGCGGGAAGAACAACGATCGGTTGCGGGAGGTGTCTGCTTCCGGGAGGCCTGGAGAAACGGATGATTCGGGAGCAAAAATGTGTCTTAGCTGTGTGTATAAAATCGAAGGTAATTTGATAAAAAGAGCCGAAGGGCTCGGCATGACGGGAGTCAAAGGGCTTAGCTAAACTAGGAAATTATCAAATTTAACAACAGGAGCCAATGGGCTCAGTATGATTGGAGATTCAAAGGGTTCGTTATTGTGATTACCAATTTGGATGCGGTGCATGTTACACATAAAACCTCCCCTCCGAAGTAATACTAATGGTGGTGCCAGAGGGGAATGTTGCGTGTTTGGTGAACTAGGAGAGTGTTTTAGGCGCATATTCGAATCCCATACAGCGTCTTAAAAAGATTTATGAACTCTAAGATGTACTAAAAAGTAGGATTCAGGGAGTTTCATGAGAGTAGCTGGAGGTTTTAGAAGCGTTTCACAGGTCCCAGCGGTGCTTCAGAGGGTATCAGGGGATTTCTGGTGGTTTTAGGGTGTCTCTAGGGCGTTACTTATTATTGAAAAGTTCCTGAAATCTCCGTAATCCATTCGAAATACTACAGAATTTCTTTAAATTCCTGATGTTTCTTCAGAAAAAAAAACTTGAAAACTCTTGAAGGGCCTTTGAAATGGCTTGAAACGCCCCGGAAATGCCTTGAAACAACCCTGAAATGACTTGAAACGCCCCTGAAAGCTCCATTATCCCATTGAAACGCCCATGAAATCCCCGTAGTCTATTTGAAATGTCTGTGAAATCCCTTGAGAACCCCTTGAAGCGCTTCTAAAACGCCTCAAAACCTCCATAATCACATTGAAACATCCCAAGTAACCATGATGCTGTATATCATCGCATCAGTATTGCTTCATAGTACTGTATATAATTATGCTTATAATGCTGCAATACTATAAATGCTTCATTAAAGTAATATTAAAGTCGTAAAGGGCCCCACTAAAATCACATTACATGGAATAGCACTTTGACAGCCGTAGCTAAAGTAACATAAATGCATGTGTTCTACATTTACTTTAGTACGTGCGTAGTTAAGGCAAGGTAGAAAACAAAAACAAAAATATATTTTTAGCGGCGCTGTATTACCGGTGATACTATTACGCACGCATTTGGTGGATGTCTTTCCAGTTTCTTTCTTTTTATTACTACCTGCAAGGCTGCCTTCTTCTGGTGTCGATCAAATGAACGTTGGTGACCGCTCGATGAATCCCGTGCGCACTATGGACTTATCCACCGATGAACCGAATTCATCGCGGTCCGAGAATTTTGACACTAGAGCGGGGCCATTCCAATCAGAATTGGACGATTCTGATTGGAACAGACCCCGCTCTAGTGTCAAAATTCTCGGACCGCGATGAATTTGGTTCATCGGTGGATAAGTCCATAGACACTATAGATTCCATAGACTCGCGGAGACATGGTTGAGCAATACGATTTTAGTGTGTTTTGCCGTGAATTTAGAGTGTACCGAGCGAATAAGACGTCACGCAATCCACTGTCGTTATTGAAATCGTGACGTCATGCTCGTTTGGCTACACGAACTGACAGTTCGTTTGTCTACAGTCGTCTTCTCCTCCGCGAGTCTATGGAATCTATAGTGTCTATAGTGTGCACTGGCGCCCTAGGCCTAGGCTGTTTCTGTTACGACGATTGCTTTCGATATTTTACCAACTTAAAGCAAGTCTGCATAGCAGCTTACCCAGGTAACCATCAAGCATTTGAATAAGCCGTACAGCAGACCGTATTGAGCATTTGCACTGCTTGCTGCCCGACATAAGCATTTCGAATGCATAGCTGCCTTGAATCAGCATTAGCTGTGCTATTCAATAGCCTTCGGCTGTTAATTAACATTTCAACTGCTTGAAGGGGAAGCAATCAAAATGCTTTTCAACTGCTCTACAAATGCTAAGAGCAAAGAGTATACATTCATAATGTCAGTATAATGTACTATTGCTTGACAGGTGTGCAAATACTGCATTAAGCTATTGAAAGGTTCATATTCGGTTTAATTAGTGCAGTGATATAATGCTTGTGGTTACTTGGGATCCTTGTGATCTCCGTAATCAATTTTGAACTGCACCCGAAATCCCTTGGAACACCTTTGATAGCCTCTAGAAACCCCCTGAAACAAACCTAAAAAATACCCTGGAATGCTATCCAAAATCCTCTCGGAACGCCCTTAAAACGTTCCTGAAACCGCTTGAAACTCCATGAAATGCCTTTAAACGTCCATGGAACCCCTTGTAATGCTCCTTAAAGGCTTCTGAGAACCACTCCCCACCCCCCTCCCTAGAATCGTAGCAATGTTCTTAAAAGGTTCCTGAAATTTCCTGAAACAAACCCCTGAAGCCCCTTGGAAGAATTTCATTGAAAAAAAAATTGGAAAATTGGATAATCAGCGCACAAAATAAATAAAATCGATTGTGTTCCATCGAACAGCCGCTGGCAATGTCAATGACTCGACAAATAATGCAAACATATTTTTCTAAGTTGTTTTCTATGCTGTACTGGTGGGCTTACGTTCCGGAAGAACAAGTTATCAGTAAACCATCATCCCATCCCACTCGCTGGTAATAAAGTTAAAGCATTTGAATTAGAAACGAACGGTGGTAACACAACAGCGCTTGCCAACCGAATGATATTAAGCTTTGATCCAGAACGGTTTCTGCTGTGCATTTCTTTTGTATGTTGTACTCAACGTTCCAACACTTTTTTTGTTGATGAAAAAAAGTTAAAATAAGAAATCGCCATTCCTCAACCAGTTATACTGTTAAGTTGATTGTATATTTTGAAACGATTATTAACAATCTTTGCGTGAGGTACGTCGAAATAATGTCCTGAAGGAATTCCAGAAAAAAAAACTTAAAGAACATTAGCCTCGACAATCGGTCCTCAGAGGGAAGCTTCGGAAGGATGTACTATTACAATCATGAAAGGTTCATGGGTATAGAAATTGTGGGTTATCCTGCCAGAAATTCATTATAAATTTATTGATAAAAAGTTTTTGATTTTCTGAACATATGAAATAACTATAGGAAAATTATTAACGCTTGAAATATGTAACACATAAAAGCATATATTCAACAAGAAAAGCTGAGCCCTTCAGAAGACCACCAGGGGACAGTTAAACTTTTAATCAAAGCAAAAGGTTTAAATAAAAAACTAAAAAAGCGCCGTAATTAAATATATGAATTTCGAAATGGTATTTTCTCGCCGTAAAACAAACGCACTTCAGACATTCAGTTCATCTTATTGGCACTCCATCCGCCGATGAGACCGCAAGACTTTGGGATAAGGATATAGTGGTTCGTCATCATTGGCAGTTAGTTTTACGGCACTGAGATAGTTGTTATGAAAATCCATTTACGAAAAACATATTTTCAACTACCTAACTCTGTTTACTAAATGTCGCAAACTAATTCATATGGTTTCTGGAAACGTACCCTAATATCACTAGTTCGCCGTATTTTACTCGAGGTTTATCTGTGTCTGCATCACTCTCCGTTATTATAGGAGACTCAGTGCCGTCGGTGCTGAAAATAAAGAAAGGAAAAGAGACCAAATTAGAATCACGTGTGGTCGGGACTGCAGTAGCATACTCTGAAACATATCAACATCAGCGCGATACACACATGGATGGAGGTATTAGGTGATATTTATTTTCTGTATAGAAGTTGATCAAACAATTACGAATTGGAGCAACACAATGAATGGTGTCGAAATGAATAAAACTATCAATTAACTGGGTAAATTGTGACATATCAACACTATGTTCTAAGATAAAAGTCATCGAACCGAAAATTACTATTGTATATCAATTGAACTGAAAAAAAAGTAGTGGTTCATTAGCATGCGAAAATGGTGCAAAATAAAATAATAGCATGAAACTCTCCAAAATAAAATAATAGCATGAAACGAGCTCACTAATTCATGTATCCATCTCTTAACCCAACCATCAATATACCCAGATAGACTTGGTATAAAAATTTGTTAAACCTTTTTCAAAAGGTTTAGGTATCAATAACATCCCTGGTATGATTGTGCTATTTTCTTCTGTGAATCAAATTGCCAATTTGAGTTGTCTCTTAACATGCTTGAACCGCTGACGAACTTCCAACAGATTGTAGTTTGAAAGCCGACCTTCCAAAACCACATCCTCTCCTCTTCTTGGCGTATCGTCCTCACTGGGACAAAGCCTGCTTCTCAGCAGTGTTCTATGAGCACTTCCACAGTTATTAACTGAGAGCTTCCTCTGCCAATGACCATTTTGCATGTGTATATCGTGTGGCAGGCACGAAGATACTCCATGCCCAAGGAAGTCAAGGAAATTTCCTTTACGAAAAGATCCTGGACCGACCGGGAATCGAACCCGTCACCCTCAGCATGGTCATGCTGAATACTCGTGCGTTTACCGCCTCGGCTATATGGGCCCCTTCCAAAACCACATAACTAGGACAAAAGAACTCCTAAACTGCGAAGCCATAAGCCTCTAGCATTCACCTCACGCACGCACTGACCGGTGTGCAATGATAGGAAGGAGTATCAATTTTCTGTTTCCAACCCACAGGCATATTCTACGTAACGGGTCTCTACTGGCAGTCAGTTTATGCTAGGCCTTTTACCGATATGGGAGTTTAATGACCGCAAAATAGTTCCGCCTTGTACTACAAAAACAGTGGCAGCGGCAGTAGAAACAGAAACAGCATTAGCACCACGTTGCTTGCTGGCTGGCCGGTTGATGTGAAGAGGCTCTTGCTTTGCTCTGCGTTCCTCCGAATCATCACAGGCGTTTATCATGCTGCTCTGCTCGCAGCCAGTGGATGCGATCAGCTAAGTGTGGTGGCGAAGAACTTCGTCGGTTACGTTTTTATCTTTTCTACACGGTTGAATTTATTAACTTTTATAAGGAATAAATAAGAGTAGAATAATGTTCCGAGGTACAACAATAATTGGTAATTATAAAATTGTACCGAAGAGTGCATTTTTGACAAGCTTGATCTCAAACATGAACCGATCACAGAAGACTGTGAATCATTTTAAGCGTGAGCTGTGCATCTGTTCCACACACCGCCATGCTAGGTATAACAGTAGAAGTTGTATTTTCACCCACTTCTCAGATGCTTCATACGTCATCGTCGCGTCGTGGAAGCTGCGGGGAAGTCGCTTGTGGAGTGGAGGGGGAAACAGAACATAGTTGGGAATTCGCGAGTTACGATTCATCACCGAATGTTGCATTTCACCGGTGTAGTGGGACGTTCCGCTGACTGTGAGAAATAAGGCATTAATTTACGACGGGATTTTTTTGATGAGAAGTATTTATATAGAGATATGAATGTAGGTGGGAGAAAGGTTACACAGGTTTTTCATGGATTTTCAAACGGCAAGATGAAACGTTTTTTGAATATGATACACTTTTGCGAGCAGACTAAGAAATCTTGTGCTTAGTATCATACGGGCGTATCTACAATGATCGATTTCTTTTCATCGATTTTCTCTTTGATTAATAACTTGGCCGGCAAATCATGTTCGGTTGTTTTTGTTGTTTTCGATGCTAGTCCTAGTCGTCCTTCACCGAAACACTCCGAGAGATCATCAGAATATTGGCTGTATTTCCCGGGATAATAAAGTATCGCGCTAAGGCTTGACCCTCTGGAGGTTGCCCGCTACAAGAGCTGTTACTTGCATTCTAGTGCTCTAACCTTTGTATAATTAGACATGTATATTTCAGAATGGGCTGCAAAATGGTAATTAGACAACCTGGAGCGTCTAGCATCTCTGATCCACCCTAAGTTACTAACGACCTGGCAACGAAATAAGGACTATAATTTGAGACTCGGTACCCGAAACGCCAGGACCTTTAGGCGAAACTGGAAGCATTTCCTCACTCTTAGGTTTTTGATTTTTTTTATTGAATAATCAAGCAATATTTTCAAAATCGGTTTTCATGCACAAAAAAATTCAGAAGATATCTTGTTCTAGATATCTTGTTCTAGAGTATGGAACAAGATATCTTCTGATTTTTTTTTAGTGGAAAATATTTTTCGTTTTTGCAGAAACCATTTTTGAATAAAATTTCATAAAAAAATGGTTTCTACAAAAATGGAAAACATTTTCCACCTCAAAAAAAAATCAGAAGATACCTTGATCCATACTCTACATGTGCACGAAAACCGATTTTGAAAACATTATTTCGATATTTAATAAAAAATCAAAAACCGAAAAAATGAGAAAATGCTTCCAGTTTCGCCTTAAGGTGAAGGTTCCTCGCGTCCACTTTTCATATTCTGCATTTTGCCTCACGTTTTTAAGAGCTCAAATCTGGAGATCCGTCAAACGAAGCGGACTGAAAATGTTACTCAATGTTCTTTGCGAGTGAGCAAGCAACAAGTAGCATTTTCAGTTTCGTCGGCCTGATAAATAATCAGATTTGTGCTCTTGAAGTTTTGAACGAATTGAAAGGCGGCCATTGTGGCGGCCATCTTTGGTTTCTAACAACCTTGTGCTTAAACAATCGTAGTGAGCGTTGCCACATGCATACGTGTGTTAAGCTGCTGGACACATTTCTTTCGTATTTCACATGATTCTTTTTTTACGCGATTCCAGTGTTGGAATTCGTATCGAGCGTGAAATTAGCCATTCAATCGCTGATCTTTCGACTGTAATGCAATTTTAATTTTATGTTTAGCTCTTTTTTTCGTGTTTTTTACGCTATCAGTGATTCAAGAGTGGTTCCCTGATATCAATAATTGTGGGAGGGATGAAGTGACGTGTGTTTAGTGATGTGAAAACATTTGATGCGAGTGATGGTGGAATCCTACGATTACGGCCTAAGATTAGTTAGGAGGATGTCCATTCCATTAGCAGCAAGATTAGTAGCACGAGAGTATGGAACAGAATGATATGCGGAGGTTTTATGAAATTGTCAATAATGTGCGGAAGAAAAATGATCTCATTTGCTCTCTAAAAGAAAGTGCATCGAGTAGAGTGCGCAAAGTACAGAGGAAAAACACTTCCTTATTCACAGTACAAGATTATGTCCGGAATTCTATTTGGGGCTGTAGTAGACCACGTAGACCAAATTTTGGTCATCTCAGACCCTCCCTCCCACCTCGTAGACTTTCGTCCATACAAATATTTTTAAATTTGTATGGAGCGTTGGCCAGACACTCCCCCCCCCCTCCCCACCAAAAAGTCTACGTGTTTTATGAACGGCCCCTTTACCGGGCTGAGGCTGAGGCTGGGTGGAGTCCTTCGTCAGTGAATATCAGGCAGGTTTTCGTAAGGGCCGATCAACGATGGATCAGATGTTCACCATGCGGCTGATTCTTGATAAATTTCAGGAGCCTACAACTTGCAGATTCATCATCTGTTGATTGACTGAATCGGCGTACGATTAAAATGATTTGTCCCGAGATGAACTAGCCTAGGGCTAAAAATCTCGTTAATAAAGACAAAAAAAATGATTTGTGTGACACTTGACAGGGTTACCAGATGGATTTTAGGCAAAGGAGGACATTTTGACTGCTCAATATTACAAAAGGAGGACATTTCAAAACCAAAGTGTGTTCAGTGAAAAATAAGAAACACAACCATTGGAAACACAAACAATCTATGTAGGTAGAAGTTTTAGCAGGTGTTGTTCCACTCAAAAATCGTTTTCATGAATTAAACTGCAAATTTTTGATACATTGTTTATCAATTAACCATCCACTAGTAGATATATTAAAATCACTCTTTGAAATCAATTCCTCTAGCAGAATTTTATGTTCTTATATTGACTGTTCCACAGAAAATATAATTAAAAATTCTTCACCCGGTTTTTATGAATATAGCATGTGTGTGCATTCATATCGACCTAATATTGACTTCTCATTACTTGTAGAGTTGAAATTTATTCCTCATCAGGCATATTCTCGTTTCGCCAATTTGTTATTTAAACAAAAAATAGTTGGGATTGAATATGATAATATTTTTTATTCAGATGGTTCCGTGGCTGATAATGTAGCAGGGTTTGGAGTATATAATAATAGTTTGGCCCATTATTATAAATTAGAATCACCTTGTTCTATTTACACAGCTGAATTATTGGCCATATATTTTGCATGTAATTTGATAAAAAATTGTGCTCCGAACATATACTTGGTATGTTCTGATAGCTTAAGTTGTCTCCAGGCTTTGAATTCAATTACCTTTCATTCAAAAACAAATCATATTATTTTGACAATAAAAGGGCTATTACTTGAATTACATTCTCAAGGATATTTGATAAAATTAGTTTGGGTTCCAGCTCATTGTAATATTTTTGGCAATGAACAAGCTGATTATTTGGCGAAATTGGGTGTTTTTTGCGGAATAGTTTATAATCGTGATATTTTTTCCTACGAATATTTCTCCAAATTGAAGAAAAATTCATTGAGCAATTGGCAAATATCTTGGAATGAAAGTCAACAGGGACGATATTGTTATTCCATTTGTCCGAGAATTAAAGGTCATCCTTGGTTTAAAAACTTAGATGTTGGACGTAATTTCATTTGTAATATTTCAAGATTAATGTCAAATCATTATATTTGTAATGATTATTTGTATCGTATGAAAATGAATGATTCTAATCTCTGTGAATGTAATAAATCTTATGAAGATATAGATCATATTGTTTTTAAATGTCCTAATTATATCTTACCGAGACAAAAATTCATGGATAGAATGACTTTCCTGAGTAACGAAATTCCAGTCTCTGTTCGAGATATTTTGGCCATAAAATGTCTTCCCATTCTAAAAATACTTTTAAAATATTTGAATGAAATCTCTTGTCAAATTTGATACTCGTTGTTTTTCTTCTCTTTGTTATTTTTATTTTCAGGAACCTCTTGCCTAGGCTACGTTGGTGCCATTCAAGCATTTGAATCCTGATTTTCATACATATGGTGGTCCCTTGGATGTTGTCGGCTCTGATATGGATCGATTCCGGATGAGCCTTTAGTATTAAGTTTGGTTTTGTAATTATTGTTTTTTTTGAAAAGATAAAGAGGTTTTATGCCTTTTTGAGAACGATTTCGAAATGCAAGGAAATCACTCAAAGGGGCTTTTCCCTCTTTCAAAATTATAAGTTAAATAAACAACAACAACAACAACAACAATCTATGTAGGTTTCTTTGAAAACGTTTCGTAGTTTGTTTTAATTTTTAAAGCAAGGTTTTGAATGATTTTCTTGGAACATATGTTTCCAACCTAATGAATTTATTTTATACATTTCAGATTTGTTGAAGGTGTGTCGCAAATCCTTTATAATTTTTAGTAAAGTTAATAGATTCTTTCTTGTATTTTGTTGTTTCTGACAGACCTAAGCAAATTTTCTATTAGAGAATAGATTTATATAGAAATGTACGAAATTGAGCTAATGTCTTGAGATTTTTAATAGCAGTCTGAGAGAACCTAAATAGTTTGCCCAATGTTATTTAAGAGCTTTAGCAGTTCAGAGCTTAAATCGTATTTTTTCTGTTTTTAAACCCTAGTAGGATGTTGGGGTCAATATGGAAACAGGCACGCTGAATGTGCACTACGCCATCGTGGTGTGAAAATACCAACATTTTAGGAGGGTTAAGCACCAAATGATAAGATTTCCTCGAGGATTTCAAAAACATTGCTGGTGGAATCATTTATCGTTTTCAAATGGATGATGATAGAAGGTCGATTGACGATTGAGCCTCAAATAAATGAACTAGATATAAAAAGGTCGATAGCAACAAAAAAATAAAAATTGTATAGGCATTTTTAAAATTTAATCCTCAGGTGCCGTTGATAAACCGTCTCGTTGCAAGGTAATGGCTTGATTAAGCGAGGTTTTTGAACGACTTATTGAAAGTATGACATGCGCTATATTTCTACAGGATCAACAGGGTCAGTATCCAAAAGTCTAGGTCTTAACTTATATTACAGATAGCTAGCTGACTTGTAATGTAATCCAAGTTACAATATGTATTTAAATTGAAGCCAACCTTTTGGCACACTAGAAAAGAGGACATTTATAGCTTGAGGGAGGACAGGAGGTCATACATTGAAAAAGGAGGACATGTCCTCCCAAACGATACCATCTGATAAGCCTAGGCCTGACGGATCGAAATCAAATGGACGGATGTTGAATGGAATTTAGTCATCTTTGGTAGCCTTAGACGAACTGAAGCAGGACGATATTCTTTCGAACTTCTGTTCGAAATAGCACTGGAAGAAGCGATAAGTGGAGCTGGTGTGCAAAAGAGCGGAACCTTTGTCACGCAGTCGCATATGCTGCTAGACTTCGCGGACGACATCGACATCATCAGGATCGACCGTCTAGCCGTGGAAGAAGCGACTTTTAAGAGAGAGAGAGACTGCGAGGATTGGGCATAAAAGTAACACCAAAACTTATTATAGTACATGATTGCTGAAGGTCAACGTTAGTCCGCCCATGGTAGTGACGACTAAGTGGCGCTAGGTGGTGAAAAGTTTGATGTTGTGCGTTCACATCTTGGTATTCTAGTAACGTGGGATAATGATGTTACTCGCGATGTGAGAACACGGATACCAGCTGCGCACATTTATTTATTTATTTATTTATTTATTTATTTTTGGTTTACATTCATCTGACACAACACAGGTCTTAATGAATAACTATGAAACTAAAACACTTATAAAATATTTTACCGTGTACAAAAATTACATAAAAATACTAACGTCTTTGAGACAACTTAAAACGAAAACTATCACTGGACATATTAAAATCAAAAAGGTCGAAAACTAGATTGAAAGATGAGCACATATATCTTATCGGATCATGTTCACCGTACTGCCCATTGCGCGCGCCTAGTTGGAGAAAACCACGTTGTCTGAGTCTTCTTTCAGGGGCATACATATTGATTTGCTCTAAGATTAAAGGCGAGTCGATTTCTCCCTTCAAAATTTTAGCAACAAAGACAGCTTGAGCGTTGAATCGCCTCTGCTCCAAAGTATTGAGCTCTAAAAGTCGGCAGCGATCTTCGTAAGGCGGCAAGTTTACAGGATCAAGCCACGGAAGATTTCGTAGAGCATATTTTACAAATTTTTTCTGTACCTTTTCAATACGTTTTATCCAAGTAGTATGATAAGGACACCAAACTACATTCCCGAATTCTAGAACTGAACGTACAAGTGAGCAATAGAGTGAATCCTAACTGTTTGTTAGCTTTGGTGATTATGTCTGTGTAGTGTGTCCGAAACGTAAGCCCACTATCTAAAGTGACACCTAAGTCTCGAACATCCTCCATTCGTTGAAGTGTTTGTCCGCCTATGCTGTAGTTGAAGATCAGTGGTTTTAGCTTTCGGTGAAAAGAGACAACGTAACATTTCCCGACACTTAATGTTAAAAAGTTTCGTACGCACCACGCTTGGAAATTGCTCAGTCGGTTTTGCAGTTCCACACAATCGAAGAGGGTTTTGATGACCATGAAGATTTTCACGTCATCGGCGTAAAAAATGCGGCATCCAGGAGGCAGGAGTGTAGCAATTTCATTGACGAAAATGATAAAAAGCAAAGGGCCAAGGTTGCTGCCTTGAGGAACTCCGGAGAGGTTACGAAATAGTGATGAATGTTCTGGTCCCATCTTCACACAAAGAGATCGCCCTGTGAGGTATGACCTAAACCAGCGGACAAACGATGATGACATTCCAATTTTCTCCAGTCTTCCGAGTAATATCCCGTGATCAACTCGGTCGAATGCTGCCTTCAGGTCGGTGTACACAGTATCTACTTGGAATCCAGAATCCATATTTTGTAGACAGGTTGAAACGAAGCTTACCAGGTTAGTCGAAACTGATCTTTTGGGAAAGAAACCATGTTGATCCGTAGAAATATAGTTTCTGCAACTGGATAGAAGGGCCTCATTGATAATGATTTCCAACACCTTGGAAGTTGAGCACAACGAAGTAATGCCGCGGTAGTTCTCGATGTTAGATTTGTCGCCTTTCTTGAATACCGGAAACATTTCGGAGAACTTCCATGCTTGAGGAAATTTCCGTTGTTGTAACGAAGCATTGAATAGTAACAAAAGCGGATAGATGAGCACGGTTGAACACTTTTTTAAAATGCAAGATGGAATCTGATCAGGACCCGTAGAGTAAGACAGTTTTAGCTTCTCAATGGCAGACTTAACTTGTTCAGCAGTTATTCGAAACATGCTAAAATCTATCACATCGCTTGGTGTCTCGTTCAGTGCTTCTAGGATCTGTGGTGCTGAAGCTGATTCGTTGTTGAATGCACATTTAAAATGAACGGCAAATAAATTGCACTTGGCCTGCAACGTGGTAGCAGTTTCATCTTTCAAGTACATTTCCACAGGTAAACCGTTTTCTTTTCGCTTGTTGTTTACGAAAGCCCAAAACTGTTTCGGGTTTAGACGAAGATTCTCTTGCGTTGCTTGCCTTGCTTGCCGGTCAGGCTAAGGCCGGGGTGGCCTCTGCTGTACATAGTAGCCGCCTCCATTCCACTCGGTCCATGGTTGCTTGTCTCCAGTTCCGCACTCTGCGTAGGGTCCGCAGATCGTCCTCCACTTGGTCGATCCACCTAGCTCGCTGCGCTCCACGTCTTCTTGTACCGGTCGGATGACTCTCGAGAACCATTTTAGTCGGGTTGCTATCCGACATCCTGATGACGTGACCCGCCCACCGTAGCCTCCCGATTTTCGCGGTATGGACGATGGTTGGTTCTCTCAGCAGCGGATGCAGCTCGTGGTTCATTCGCCTTCTCCAAGTCCCGTCTTCCATCTGCACTCCGCCGTAGATGGTACGCAACACCTTCCGTTCGAAAACTCCAAGGGCGCGTTGGTCCTCTGCACGTAGGGTCCATGTTTCGTGCCCATAGAGGACGACCGGTCTAATCAGCGTTTTGTAGATGGTTAACTTCGTGTTACGGCGAACTTTATTCGATCGTAGAGTTCTGCGGAGTCCAAAGTAAGAACGATTTCCTGCCACAATGCGCCTCTGAATTTCTCTGCTGGTGTCGTTGTCGGCGGTCACCAGTGAGCCCAAGTACACGAATTCTTCAACCGCCTCGGTTTCATCACCGTCGATATGAATTCGGGGTGGCGGGCGCGGTGATTCCTCCCTGGAGCCCTTTGCCAGCATGTACTTTGTCTTCGACACATTAATGACTAGTCCGATTCGCCTGGCTTCACTCTTTAGTCGGATGTACGTTTCCGCCATCGTCTCAAATTTACGAGCAATAATATCAATATCATCGGCGAAACCAAGCAGCTGAACGGATTTCGTGAAAATCGTCCCACTCGTGTTTATCCCCGCTCTTCTTATTACACCCTCCAAAGCAATGTTGAACAGCAAGCACGAAAGACCATCACCTTGCCGTAGCCCTCTGCGAGATTCGAAGGGACTCGAGAGTGTCCCTGATACTCGAACTACGCACATCACTCGATCCATCGTCGCCTTGATCAACCGTATCAGTTTATCCGGGAATCCGTATTCGTGCATAATCTGCCATAGCTGTTCTCGATCGATTGTATCATACGCCGATTTGAAATCGATGAACAAGTGATGTGTGGGCACGTTGTATTCGCGGCATTTCTGCAACACCTGGCGGATGGCGAACATCTGGTCCGTTGTAGCGCGTTCACCCATAAATCCAGCCTGATATTGCCCCACGAACTCTCTTGCAATCGGTGATAGACGGCGGCATAAGATTTGAGAGAGTATCTTGTAGGCAGCGCTCAGTAGTGTGATCGCGCGGTAATTCCCGCAATCCAACTTGTCGCCCTTTTTGTAGATGGGACACACGATACCTTCCATCCATTCCTCCGGTAATACTTCCTCCTCCCAAATCTTGGTAATGACCCAGTGTAGTGCTCTCACCAGTGCTTCTCCACCGTATTTTAGAAGCTCGCTTGGTAGTTGATCTGCTCCAGCGGCTTTGTTGTTTTTCAACCGGCCAACCTCCTCCTCAATCTCTTGAAGGTCAGGGGCCGGAAGTCTTTCGTCCTGTGCACATACTCCTAGATCTGTTACCACGCCACCTTCGGTACTTGCAACGTCGCCATTGAGGTGCTCATCGTAATGCTGCCGCCACCTCTCGACCACCTCACGCTCGCTCGTGAGAATATTCCCGTGATCATCTCGGCACATGTCGGCTTGTGGCACAAAGCCTCTGCGCGAGCGGTTCAGCTTCTCGTAGAACTTTCGTGTGTCCTTAGCGCGGTACAGCTCTTCCATCGCTTCGCGATCTCGTTCTTCCTGCTGGCGCTTCTTCATCCGGAAGACTGAGTTCTGCCTGTTCCGCGCCTGTTTGTAACGTGCCTCATTCGCTCTCGTACGGTGTTGCAGCATTCTCGCCCATGCTGCATTCTTCTCGTTTTTCAACTGTTCACATTCGCCGTCGTACCAGTCGTTTCTGTGATTCGGAGTCGCGAAGCCTAGTGCTGTAGCCGAGGTACTACCTATGGCGGATCGGATGTCCCTCCAGCCATCTTCAAGTGTAGCTGCGCCAAGCTGCTCTTCCGTTGGTAGGGCCACTGCTAACTGCTGCGCGTAGTCTTGAGCCACTTCTACGTTACGAAGTTGCTCGATGTTGAGCCGCGGCGTTCGACTTCGACGCGTGGTGATAACTGTCGAAAGTTTTGAGCGCATGCATACAGCGACTAAGTAGTGATCCGAATCTATATTCGCACTGCGGTATGTGCGGACGTTGGTTATATCCGAGAAGAATTTACCGTCGATTAGAACGTGGTCGATTTGATTTTCTGTTTGTTGGTCGGGTGATCTCCAGGTGGCTTTGTGGATATCTTTGCGGGGGAAGAAGGTGCTTCGGACTACCATACCACGGGAGGCTGCAAAGTTTACGCATCGCTGGCCGTTATCATTCGATACGGCGTGCAGGCTATTTCGCCCGATTACCGGTCTGTACATTTCCTCCCTTCCTACCTGCGCGTTCATGTCGCCGACAACGATTTTCACGTCACGCGGCGAGCACCCATCGTATGTTTGCTCTAACTGCGCGTAGAACGCTTCTTTCTCGTCATCGGGTCTCCCTTCGTGTGGGCAGTGGACGTTGATGATGCTGTAGTTGAAGAAACGGCCCTTAACTCTCAACATGCACATCCTTGCGTTGATCGGCTGCCACCCGATCACACGTTGTCGCATCTTGCCCAACACTATAAATCCTGTTCCCAGTTCATTGGTGGTGCCACAGCTTTGGTAGAAAGTAGCCGCTCGATGCCCGCTTTTCCACACTTTCTGTCCAGTCCAACAAAGTTCCTGCAACGCCACGATGTCGAAGTTGCGGGGATGTAGTTCGTCGTAGATTATCCTGTCACATCCTGCGAAACCCAGTGACTTGCAATTCCATGTTCCAAGTTTCCAATCGTAGTCCTTATTTCGTCGCGTGGGTCTTTGCCGATTGTATCGAGTCGTATTTTCTCCTATGTTATTCGCAATGGGGATTTTTACGGATGGCTTATTGGGCCTACGCCAACACTCCTGTCTCGCCGGAGGGCCATCGTGCCAGTTCTGTTTAACGTCCCAACCAACACTGGGACGACCACGCTGATGGGGCTACCACCTTGGATCTAGCTGGGCGTGGTGCAGCGTTTCTTACTCAGCCGCTGGATGCCAGAACAGACGCTGTTCGAGCCGCACCTCCTTGGTGAACAGACACTCGGATCGTACCTCCTCAATCTAGCTGATGTCAGAAGGACAACAGTGCCCAGGCTGCGCTACCAGCTAAGCACACAACTCTTAGCTGGCGGTCTTTGTCATCGCTTGACCCGTGGAAGCATGAGGTAGGAACTTGTGAGGACCAGAGCTATATTGGACGCTCTCCTTATCGACTCACCGTTTTGCACCGTTTGCAAGCCAGATTCTCTTGCGTACGTAACACATATCGTTTGTAGAGAAAACGATTATATAGTCGATACCTATTACTGGCATGGACGAACAATCGCTTCTGAAAAGGGCATCGTGATCTGGAATAGTTCCGCAAAGCTTTCGATCTCAAACGCTTCAATTTACGCAATCGGAGATTGGACCATACAGGTTTGGGAGGCGCTCGACGGGCAGGAACATGTTGGGCAATCACTCTCGTCACTTCGCAGGTAAAGTAATCTACTAAGTCGTCCACGTCGGCGGTACTTTCTAGAAAATTCCAGTCGATGCTACCAAGCGCTTCATGCAATGCTTCATAACTAGCACGGCGAAAATCTAGTGTAGAAGAGTCCAGGATATCCTCGAAAATAGTAGGCGGTGTCAACTTCATAATCACTTGAAGGGCTGGATGCACGGAATCTAGGTCAATTAATGGTTCGGTGGCTTCTGAAACAGTACACACGTCCAGACCAGCATCGTTCGATAATACTAAATCCAAAAGTTTTCCGTGGCGGTTAATTAAATTATTGATCTGAGTCATACCATTCAAACTGAATCCATCCAACAGAATGGAGCTAGCTTCGGTAACGGTGGATTCTTGGACGTTGATAGAGGGGAAACCTTGCACGGGAGTAGACCAAACAAGACCTGATTGGTTGTAGTCTCCAAATTGAAGAACAACATCGGAAAATTTCAAATTGGCGACAACCGATCCTAACGAGATTACATGTTCTTCAATATCCGCACGGTTCGATCTACGATTTGGTGGGAGATACAAAACGCCGATGACAATAGTTTTATCTGGTGACCGGATTTTAACCCAGATTTGTTCGAGCTTTTCGGCCTTTTTCGGTCTGCGAAACAAGTTGAAGTCCCGTAGGCTGCGAACCAAGACAAAACTCGCGTTGTACAAGGTTCTGGTTCTTCGTTACCGTACGGTAGCATTGTGTTTTGCTCTGGTACGATGTGGCACGCTAATAGCGTGTTAAGCTAATAGCGTCCAAATCAAATCGGTGGGCGGCTGATGAGCTAACGCTACCAACGCACAGCCCAATTGATGGGTAGCTAAGCGACCGCGGCGCGGCGGTCAGATGGCGGATGTGGGAAAACGCAGCACCCACAACCCGTCAAAAACGAATGCTGATATGGGCTAAGAAATAGCGAGATAGCTGGAAGCCGGATAGTTCAATACCGACCACGAGACAGTGAGCAAGTGCCGAGCCAAGTGTTCCATTTGTGTTGCTGCTCGCGGGAAGTAGCTCCTGTAATGGCGATATCAGATTACGACGGTCTGATTAGTGACAAGTGTGGAAGCTGCAGATCAGCGAATCTCGGATCCACCAACCCAGGAATAATTTTGAACCCGGCCGTCAATCCTACCCTATCCCGGCCACGAGGCAAATTTGTCAACTGAGCTGGGACCTGTTCGCTACCCCTCTGAACTCCAAGGACGCCAGACGACAACGACACCATCAAGCCAAGCCATTCGGTTGTCCAATACGACTGCTGCAGCCATCCCAGTCACCAAACATCCGCCAAGTCGTTTGGTGGTTCTACATGATTGCTCCTGTCGACCATCGCCGCCTCGCCTCCACGGCTACTCTCTACCTCTTATGAGGGCAACCACTTCCCGTGGTTAAGGCCTTCGACCTGTGACGCCCGAAGCCATTCCGCGGATCACCACCAAGCTCCCGTCTATCTATACGCACGGCCTATCCATTTGTGCGCTCCTCTACGGACTTCCACATCCAACACGGGCTGGTTCATTCTCGGTGACCACGTTGTTGCTTGGCCCATTCGACCACGCTTTCCTCTACATTAGCCTGTGGTGGTTGGATACCACTGCACCGTCGCACTCCACCACTGCTTACCGCTGAATTGTCAATTCTAATTAATGTTTGGTTTTAGTACTCCTCCATCCGAAGTTCTCCCCTACTAAAACACCCAGGGACCCGAGAGATAGAAGAAAGCCTTGTTTGCCACCCCGGAATCGGCTGTTGGCTCAAGACCAACCGCTTGGGGCTTAGGCAGGGCCCCGTTTGAGACCAAGCAACTTCTGCCGAGGTCACATCGTTTCATCTTCTGATCACTTTAAGCGGTCCTGAATTGTGGACAGAGAAAAGTTGATCCAAGAGTCTCTGGAATTTTCGAATGTAAAGTGCTACGAACAATACTCAGTGGTAAACCGGAGAATGGCATCTGGCGGTGTCGTATGAACTACGAATTGTCCCAAGTATATGAAAAGATGGATATAGTGAAACGAATAAAACCCAGCAGGCTGCGATGGGCTGGGCACGTAGCTCATATACCGGAGGAACGACAAGTTAAAACCATATTCAGAAAAGAACCCAGAGTCCTAGCCAGAGTCAGTCGTCGACTTCGTGGAAGACCGCGCGCTTGTTGTCTTTTTGCAGTTGAGGAGGACCTAAAGGCTCACAACATTCAGTGAGGCAAAGTAATTTTAGAAATCTCCAGACAAAGCGAATCTAGAACAATTCCTGTAAAATAATAAAACAACAATGAAACTATAGCTTGTTTCATGACTTAATATTTCAGGATTTTTCGTAAGTAGAAATATGCAAAAAAAAAAGAAATTTTCAGATTTCTAAAAGAATACCCATTGAAATTTGTGGAGGAGTGCACGAGCATTTCACAGTAATGAGCAGTTTGAGCATTTCTAGAGTAATATTCGATGAAATCCCTAGAACAATACCTCAGGGAGTCTCTGAAGAAAATCTTCAATGGATTTTTTGAGAAATTTTCGATGAAATCTCTAGGTGAAATAGTCAAAGATAACCTCGAAAGAAGCTCGAATGATTTCCTGAAGGCCTTCCCCAAGCAATTCCTTCAGATATTTCACAGGGAGCCCCGGAAGAAAGCACCCATAGAATTTATAAAGATATTCTTATTCAAAATATTTGGAGAATTTCCCTATGGAATTCCCGAATGAATTTTCAAACTACTTAAAAAAATCTGAATTTCTGAAAAAAATTCCATACAGTTTGTATAGGAATTCCCCAAAAACTTATTGAAAGACCCGCACAGGACCTGACACGATTCAGGTTTGACCGTCTGGCATCTTTCCGTCGATGTGCTGCATCCAGCTCGAAAACGGTCGACAAAAAAAGAAACATAAAAACCCGTTTGTAAGAACAATACCTACGTGATGATGATTATCCTGGGCTTGTTAGGGGAATATCTGTAAAAATAAAACGTACTGTTCCTGAATTCCACTAAGAATTTGCATCCTTTGACAGATACGTATTTCGACCTCAACTGTAGGGTAGTCTTCAGTGTCTTGTACTTTACTCGAAGTCGTGTTGTGTCCGGTCTCGTGTCGCGTCCCGTGGGTGTAGTTAAAGTTCTTGCGTAGGCACAAACCCAAGAACTTTCTAGGTTTAATCACCGCATGACTTTATGATAATTGAATTTTATTGGCTTTTCTCGGTGAACTTAATACTACTTAAAGAAGGAGGGAGTAACGAAAGTAAATGAAAGAAACGGTGGATAGAATCGCAAGTGTGCGACGAGAGAAATTGAATAGAAGTTGAAAATTAACAGAGGGCCATAATTGAACAACACAATCACAACGACGACCCCTTTTGCCTAACGTCCTCGTGTTGAACGGCTAGTTTGATGATGACTACTAGCCCTAGACAGGCAAAAAGATCGTGGTTGTGATCTGTTAAATGTTGTTCGGCTTTGCTTTCGGTTCTATCGATCTGTGACACTTATTCAGAGATTCATATCGAGCGAACGTTACTTATTTGATTTTTCTCGCTTTCATCTCGTATGCTCCTATTGTGTCCAAATGATCTTATTCGAACCGAGTTTCATTCTTTCTAGCCAACTGGATTTTTCTTTCTAGGTTTAATCACCGCATGACTTTATGATAATTGAATTTTATTGGCTTTTCTCGGTGAACTTAATACTACTCAAAGAAGGAGGGAGTAACGAAAGTAATGAAAGAAACGGTGGATCGCACATTTGCGATTCTATCCACCGTTTCTTTCATTACTTTCGTTACTCCCTCCTTCTTTGAGTAGTATTAAGTTCACCGAGAAAAGCCAATAAAAATCAATTATCACAAACCCAAGAAATTGAAGCTCATTAAATGATGTCTAGAAATCACTGAAAGAATCCCTGGATACTTATTAGAATGTCTGAACAAATGCAGATGGAATCCATGGACGAATTCCTGAAGAAATCTCTGGAAGAATTCTCCAACAAACGCCTAAGAAAATTCTGAGTCTTTGTTTCTGGATAGAATCGCAGCACGAAATCATGACAGCCCTGAAGGAAATCAGCAAGAAGATCGATGTGTTCCTGTAAGAATCCATTTAAAAATGTGTAATAGAATTCCAGGATAGATTTTCTCTTTTTGATTTGTGAAAGCATGTCAAGAAAAATTTCCCTAATCCAAGGAATGCCTAAAGTAATGCGTCAAGGAGAAATTCCGCAAAAAAATCTCTGAAGAAATTTTCGGTGAAATAAATTGACGAAAATTCCGATAGAATCCTTGAAGGCATTCCTGAAATTCTCTAACAATTCACTTGACAAATTGCGCAATGTTACCTGGAGAGATTTCTTAAAGAATCTAAAAAGAATATTTTGATGGAATCTCCGCATAAAATTCCGATGGTCTCCCTGGAGCCATTCAACAAGGGGAATTCTCTGGATGTATTCCCGTGAGAATCTCTTAAAAAAAATCCTGAAGAAACTCACCGAAGTATCCCTGGAGCAATTCTCCAAAGAATCCCTGAAGAAATTCTGAAATTTCCGATGGAGTTTTTCGATGATTACCTGAAGACGATTAAAAGCGACTGAACAAAAGCATGTAAATTTTTACTTTCGAGCGTCGATTTTTATTAAACACTCTAGTACTGTCTACCAGTTACAGCAGAGGCCATCCCGGCCTTAGCCTGATCGAGCTTACTGTCTACCAGATTCGGTCTATTTAGTTTAAATTGTCAACAACTCATCACTCTAATAAGCATTTAAACAACACTTTCTTCTGTTCTTCTGGCTACAATATATATTTATAAGTGGCAAATATTCGCGATGAATAATCAAAATCAGTTGCATATCCATCCTAACTGATTGCTAATCGGCAAACAAAGAACGATTCAGCGCACGACTGCGAACCGCTTGATGACGGACGATAATATCAACAAAGAAATTACGGGCACCATCGACCGACCGGTGACGAAGCTTGCCTGCGCTGCGCCTCAAACTACTACGCGTTTTGCTCGCAGCACTTTAGGCAGCGACATCAGCAGTCACATTTATCGGCATATGCCGGCGGAATATTGAGCGATAATTGTCGAGACGTGACCATCGTCATTCCAGCCAAATGCATTGCATCCTCTTGGAAGCAATCTCATCAAGTGTTCGCGCGCTGGATGCACAGCTGATCTAGTGAGTGGAGTCTACTATTTACTAACATTAGTGATAAGTTAGGAGACAACCAGACCGACCTGTTATGCCGTTAATCGTTCAAATGTCTACGATGCGGTGCGGCTTCTGAACGGACCGGCACCATTGGTCGTTTATCATTTAATATTCATCTGTAACGCTTTCTGTACGTAACGAACGGGAATCGAAGGAAGTCATTGACCAACATCAATGGGACAACGGAAGCAAATATAAACAACTGAATGTAAATACATGTGGTGTGGATGAAAAATAATCGATAAAGGTGCAATGTGTTTCACTTGTGCTGTGATTGAACGAGTCAATGTATGTCTACGAAGTGGATCGATTCAATTTCCATTGATCGAATTTTAGTTATCGCTGCATGGCAAGTAAAAAATCATATTATACCTAGATTTAATATATTTAAGATAAAAGTAACACCACTAGGAAATGTCTTCTGCAGCCTGGGTACTGTTGTCCTTCTGGTAGATTGAGGAGGTACGTCCGAGCGTCTGTTCACCAAGGAGGTGAGGCTCAAACAGCGTCTGTTGTGGCAACTAGCGGCTGAGTATGAAATGCTCCTCCACCGGAAGCTATACGTAAGGGGGCAGTCCCAACGGTGGATACGGGACCTTAGACCAACAACTTACTGTTTCCGAAACCCATAAACCGTTACAGAAACCGTATATGAAAGATTACGAACTGATTCAACGGCAATGCCTTTTAGCGCGAAATAACGGACAAGAATTGGAACTTGGAATGTATTAACCCTAGCCCAACAGGGTAAACTGGCAAAACTAGCCAATGAGGCATGACGTATGAAGTGGGAATCTATTAATGAGATGATAAGTGTAGCCAGATTCAGAACACGACCATGACCACATGTTACGCGCCAACGGATGCTGCCGAATGTCAAGACAAAGACAAAAATCACAGCCAACTGAATGCTGTCGTGGACAACTTTCCGAAAAGTAATATCAAGATCATCATGAGCGACTTCAACACGAAGGTTGGTTCCGACAACTCGGGCTAGGTATGAGCACGTCACTGGGCACTATGGTCTCGGAGAAATGAGCGAAAACGGAAAGCTGTTTCCAGAGTTTTGTGGCAACAATGACATGCTGATTGGGGGATCGCTCTTTCCCCATCGTCCAGTGCACAAAGTGACATGGGTTTCCCGTGATGATGTAACGGAAAATAAAGTCGACCACAACTACATCAGCCGGAAATGGAAACGGAGCCTTCTTGATGTTACTTCAACTACACCATCATTAACGTCCACTGCCCACACGAAGGGAGACCTGATGACGAGAAAGAAGCGTTCTACGCGCAGTTAGAGCAAACATACGATGGTTGCTCGCCGTGTGACGTGAAAATCGTTGTCGGCGACATGAACGCGCAGGTAGGAAGGGAGGAAATGTACAGACCGGTAATCGGGTGAAACAGCCTGCACGCTGTATCGAATGATAACGACCAGCGATGCGTGAACTTTGCAGCCTCCCGTGGTATGGTAGTCCGAAGCACCTTCTTCCTCCGAAAAGATATCCACAAAGCCACCTGGAGATCACCCGACCAACAAACAGAAAATCAAATCGACCACGTTCTAATCGGTAAATTCTTCTCGGATATAACCAATGTCCGCACATACCGCAGTGCGAATATAGATTCGGATCACTACTTAGTTGCTGTAGAGTAAGGTGGGGCAAAAGTTCGACCTTAGTTGAAAATTCATGTTTTTCCAAAAAATCGAAGCATATGAAACTAAATGAATACCGTGTGGTGATTCTACCATCCATGAGCTAAAATTTTGCTGAACAAAGCTACGCCAAATGTCTTTTCAATTTTGAGTTACAACACTTTTTGTATGTGTGTGTTTTATTCGAACTCTTGCCCCACCATTGGGGCAAAAGTTCGAATCTGGTGTTTGTGGAATTTCCCTAACCGTAGCACACTATTTTGACACTTTGGTAATAGGAATATGTACTTGAAACCCATTAATATTTGATGTTGGAACTGGAAAATACTTTAAAGTTCGATCTGGCTTTTACCCAAATCAGGGTTAAATTTATCACACCAAAAATTAGTAGTTTTCCGCTAAATTCAGATAAAACAACTTTTTTTTTTTAATTTTGATCGAATTTTCTCTCTAATTCCATCATTTTTAGAGATAATATGTACATTTTGCAGAATTTTAGGTTTTTACCTAAAGTTGCCACATGACTCGAACTCTTGCCCCACAATTCGAACTTTTGCCCCAGTATGTGTAAAATATGATTTCCAAATCTTTTTGCAAAAAGTTATACATGCTAAAGCATCTTCAAAATATACCTAGTTACGCCCCAAAATAAAAGACCGAATTCGATTTCATTACAATTCCAATCCATGCGTTGGAAGGATCATCGCATATTACAATTTTTTGATCAAAAACCAATATTTTGTCATAACTTTTCGAAATATTGACCAATTTTCATAATTTTTGGAGTGCAAGTCTCTTATTCAAAAAGGCTTCGAACAACGTTGACACTCAAAAGAAATAATTTAAGTTGTGCTCAAAAACTTCAAAAGAAACTTTTGCCCCACTCGAACTTTTGCCCCACTTTACTCTATGCATGCGCTCAAAACTTTCGACAGTTATCACCACGCGTCGAAGTCGAACGCCGCGGCTCAACATCGAGCAGCTGCGTAACGTAGAAGTGGCTCAAGACTACGCGCAGCAGTTAGCAGTGGCCCGACCAACGGAAAAGCAGCTTGGCGCAGCTACACTTGAAGATGGCTGGAGGGCGATCCGCCATAGGTAGTATCTCGGCTGCAGCACTAGGCTTCGCGACTCCGAATCATAGAAACGACTGGTACGACGGCGAATGTGAACAGTTGAAAAACGAGAAGAATGCAGCATGGGCGAAAATGCTGCAACACCGTACGAGAGCGAATGAGGCACGTGACAGACAGGCGCGGAACAGGCAGAACTCAGTCTTCCGGATGAAGAAGCGCCAGCAGGAAGAACGAGATCGCGAAGCGATGGAAGAGCTGTACCGCGCTAAAGACACACGAAAGTTCTACGAGAAGCTGAACCGCTCGCGCAGAGGCTTTGTGCCACAAGCGGACATGTGCCGAGATAATCACGGGAATATTCTCACGAGCGAGCGTGAGGTGGTCGAGAGGTGGCGGCAGCATTACGATGAGCACTTCAATGGCGACGTTGCAAGTACCGAAGGTGGCGTGGTAACAGATCTAGGAGTATGTGCACAGGACGAAAGACTTCCGGCCCCTGACCTCCAAGAGATTGAGGAGGAGGTTATTATTTAGGTGTTGCAGGTGTTGCAGAAATGCCGCGAATACAACGTGCCCACAAATCACTTATTCATCGATTTCAAATCGGCGTATGATACAATCGATCGAGTACAGCTTTGGCAGATTATGCACGAATACGGATTTCCGGATAAACTAACACGGTTGATCAAGGCGACGATGGATCGAGTGATGTGCGTAGTTCGAGTATCAGGGACACTCTCGAGTCCCTTCGAATCTCGCAGAGGGTTACGGCAAGGTGATGGTCTTTCGTGCTTGCTGTTCAATATTGCTTTAGAGGGTGTAATTAGGAGAGCGGGGATAAACACGAGTGGAACGATTTTCACAAAGTCCTTTCAGCTGCTTGGTTTCGCCGATGATATTGATATTATTGCTCGTAAATTTGAGATGATGGCGGAAACGTACATCCGACTAAAGAGTGAAGCCAGACGAATCGGATTAGTCATTAATGTGTCGAAGACAAATTACATGATGGCAAAGGGCTCCAGGGAGGAATCCGCGCGCCCGCCACCCCGAATTTATATCGACGGTGATGAAATCGAGGTGGTTGAAAAATTCATGTACTTGGGCTCACTGGTGACCGCCGACAACAACACCAGCGTAGAAATTCAGAGGCGCATTGTGGCAGGAAATCGTGCTTACTTTGGACTCCACAGAACTCTACGATCGAATAAAGTTCGCCGTAACACGAAGTTAACCATCTACAAAACGCTGATTAGACCGGTCGTCCTCTATGGGCACGAAACATGGACCCTACGTGCAGAGGACCAACGCGCCCTTGGAGTTTTCGAACGGAAGGTGTTGCGTACCATCTACGGCGGAGTGCAGACGGAAGACGGGACTTGGAGAAGACGAATGAACCACGAGCTGCATCAGCTGCTGAGAGAACCAACCATCGTCCATACCGCGAAAATCGGGAGGCTAAGTTGGGCGGGTCACGTCATCAGGATGTCGGATAGCAACCCGACTAAAATGGTTCTCGAAAGTCATCCTACCGGTACAAGAAGACGTGGTGCGCAGCGAGCTAGGTGGGTCGATCAAGTGGAGGACGATCTGCGGACCCCACGCAGAGTGCGGAACTGGAGACAAACAGCCATGGACCGAGTGGAATGGAGACGGCTACTATGTACAGCAGAGGCCGCCCCGGCCTTAGCCTGATCGGTAAGGTAAGTAAGCCTTCTTGACGTGCTGAATAAACGTAGCGCCGACATTGCATCCGACCATCATCTTTTAGTCGGCGAGATCCGGCTGCGCATTGCTAGGATCCGTCGACAGGAGGAGAAAACCAGGCGCCGGTTCAACACACGCCGACTGGAAGACGCTGCGGTGAAAAGGTAATGGAGCGCCATCAAGAACGCCTTCATCGAAGGCCAGCAAGAATAATTTGAGTGAGCTACGCATTCGAAGAAAGCATGTTACGTGAAATAACATAGAACCCTACAAATGTTCTATTTTATTTTTCACTTGGCCCTGGGAAAAATAACTCAGAACACTTCAAATGCACAATAATGCACGATTTCACAAATTGACACACACAAAACATAAATTTTCATGCAATACAACACTAAACATAAAATTTGGCCTGCTACCCTAATGGGCAACTATTTACGATCACAGGATGAGGAGGTTTCATATTGGTTCTAGGTCCATCTGTCATCCTGGAGTTTGTGTTTTGTATGCCTGATCTGCATTCTTGTTAACAGTCTTTGTTCTGTGTTCATAGCTTAATTTTGTCTAGGAAAACTAATCCTACTTGGCCATCCCGAATCGGGTTTTAATGCAAGACGGCTGCATTTTGATGTCCGTGCTAGGAACCGTTTGCCTGTCTTGCAGTCATTTATCGTTAGAAATGACCTGGAAGTATGCAACCGCTTTGGTTGCTAGGGCTATTTTTCTCCTGAGTTATGGAAGAACCCTATAAATGCACATTAAAATTTTGAGAATATTCACAAGTTAAAATCGAACATGCAACAGAAAAATAAAACTGGTAACAAGCAGTGGATCACAGATGAGATCTTGAGGAAGATAGAGGAGCGAAGGAAAGCTAAAGCCGCGATAGAGCGAGCGAAAACAGGCGGAGCCAAAGCCGTAGCCCGTCAGCGCTATTCGGCTCTCGAGATGGAAGTGAAACGTTCATGTAGACGGAACAAAAGGACGTGGGTGGACTCCCTAGCCAACGAAGGCGAGAAAGCCGCTTACACCGGCGACATCCGTCTCCTCTACGATGTTTCACGTCGTCTTAGTGGGACTAAGATAAATGCAACGATGCCCGTGAGAGACACTTCACTTCTGGACAGTTCTTGGCCGACAAGGTGAACAGTTGAAACGCTGGTACGAGCACCAAAAACACCATAAACACCTCAGCATGATCCGCCAAGGGTTCAACGCGTTACCCGTGTCAACACCAAAGCTCCATCAGTGCAGGAGATAGCAACAGCCATCCGTAGCATGAAATCTAACAGAACCCCACATGAGAAACTGCGACATTTTCGGCGAACTGAATGCAAGGCGTCTTAGTAAAGGCACCCAAAAAGGGTGGCCTGACTGTATGCTATAATTGGCGGGTCATCATGTTGCTGTGTATCGTTCTCAAAGTCCTCTGCAAAGTGATTCTTAATCGGATACAGCAGAAGATTAACGTAACTCTCCGACGGCAGCAAGCCCATGCTGAACGATCGTTTGTGGACCATATTGTCAAGCTACGTATCATTCTGGAGCAAATCAATGAATTCCATGAGTCTCTCTACCAGGTGTTCATTGATTACGAAAAAGCGTTCGACCGTCTCAATCACGAAAACATATGGGGAGCCTTCTGGCGCAAGGTGTCCCTGAGAAAATCATCGGCCTCATTGAAGCACAGTAGAGGGCATTGCGCAGAGTACTGCACAACGGTGTTTTGTCCAATCCCATCCGGGTCGTTGCTGGAGTGGGGCAACGATGTATACTATCACCGCTATTGTTCCTCATCGTAATCAACGAGATCCTGGTAAGTGCGATTGATCGTGAACCAAATCGTGGATTGGTGTGGCAGCCCACTACCATGGAGCACCTAAATGACTTCGAATGATGATGATGACGTTGCTCTCCTAGCTCAACGGCACTCAGATATGCAGAGCCAGCTGGATGATCTTACCAATCGCTCCTCGACGGCAGGTCTTACCATCAACGTCAACAAGACCAAATCGTTGGATGTAAACAAGGTCAAACCATCTAGCTCTCCGGTAGCCAGGCAATCAGTTGAAATCAGTTGAATCAGGCAATCAGAATGTTGAAAGCTTCCAATATCTTGGTAGCCAAATGGCAGCTGATGGCTGCACCAAGATCGACATAGGTGCACGGCTCAAGAAGGCGAGGGCTGCTTTTGCAAGTTTAAGAATTGTATGGAAAAGCAACCAGATTAGTCGACGCATCAAAATCCGAATTTTTAACTCGAACGTGAAATCTGTGCTACTGTAAGCGAGTGAAACCAGGTGTGTATAAGTGGAGAACACTCAACGACTGCAGGTCTTCATCAATAGATGCCTGTGGTATATAATTCGTGCATGGTGGCCTCACAATTGGATCCCGAACGTGGATCTCCATCGTCCATGTCATGAAAAGCCGATAGCGACAGAAATTCGGGAGCGAAAGTGGAGGTGGAGGTGGTTCGGCCACACTCTAGCAGGGGCGGAAACAAAATCATGCAACAGGACATTGCAGCAGAGGCAGACTCAGAAGTTCATGGCGGCGCAGCCTCAACAATGAAATCAAGCAAGTCGACAGAAATTTGACCTGGCTATAGGTCAAAGCGATGGCGGGCAATCGCCCAGGATGGAAATCTTCCAATTCGGCCCTCTGCACCACCGTGAGTACCCAGGACTGAAAGTAAATAAGTAGGCAGCACTAGAGGCAGCACAAAATACCCTGGCGGTGCGGAGCCACTCCAGATCTGCCCTGCCCCACACACAATCATCGCATCGATTGATGGAAACACGCGGCTTGCTTCGATGAAATCGAATCTCAATTGTCGTAACAACATCAGTCCAGAGCCATATGATGCAAACTCAAACGGCTAAATGGCAGACGAATAATGCAACGGCGCATTTGGACCTCGGATTATGCTCCAGAGTCCAGAGAGCGGACCAAGCGGAACGAAAAATGTTTCTGTTTAATTATGGACGAACGAAAACAACGCACCCGCATTCACTGCGCCATCGGTCGTCGCCGCCGCCGCCAGTCGCCAGTCTCCAATATGGATGATGGTTGTTGGTTGGCTGGGTGTTGTATATTCCATAGAACGCGCTTTGTTTTGGCGCGGCCGTGATAGTCGTAAAGCAACGAAAGAAAACACCAACATCCGGCTCCGGCATTGGATTCCGGGCAAGCAGCAATAACATCCATACTACAGTCAGTGTCGTGTAGTATAGGGTTGGGATGTCGAAAAATGTGTACGCAAATTAAAGGGGTGGAACCCATATTTGTGCAGCAGCACATGGTCTGTCTAGCCTTCCGTTATAGGAGACTCTTTTCTATGTCGTATTTATGTCAGCTTCCAACATCGAAATCCATGACCACTTAGTAAACGTTCATGGAGAATTAATGTAACATATGTGCAGCAAATTAATTGGGTTGTAATGTCTTTAGAAATGAAGGAGATTTGAATAAAACTAGCGGCATTTTTTTTTTTTTCCTCCCCTGTTGGGGAAATTAAGCCACTGCGTCCAATAGGCTGAACTATTGTGGCATGTCCCGTTTTGATATTCGCATCTAGCCAGCTAATTACCATGTGTCAAGTAATCAGCTACTGCCACGACGCGTCGTCTCCCAGTCAGGTGCAATGGAATTGATAAACTCCAAGACCTTCCTAGGTTTTGCAGACCAGATCTCACTGGGTTGCAAGCAACCACTATCTAGAAATCTTTGCCTGCGCGTGTATAAAGCACCACAACTGCAAAGCAGATGTTCCGAGGTTTCACGTTCCGTATTACAGAAACGACAGATATCACTCTGAATATGGCCAAACTAGCGGCATAGTTAGATAATGTATAGCATCACTCCCAAGACATATTGAAGGTATTTTTGTAATAAAAAAATCTTCAACTTTTCCGAGCATAAAATCGTATGACTAGAATGTGGATACTGACTATCAAGAAATTCGAAGTTCACTGTAAGAATGCAGTGCTGGAAGACAAGCTGATCTGTTATTGTAGTGAATATAAGAAATATAATAACAAATCGTGCAATCACATAAAACAAAAAAAAAATAAAAAAACAAATCTTGATGTACGAGAGTTGTATCTCATCGGCATTAATCATGACGGCAGAGAAGGAAGCTTATCCTCTCCTGAAGAAGGAGACAGCAAGCACAACACGGAAAGATCGATGTACACAGAGCAAGGAGTAACTTTCACGCAGCGATCGAAAAGACAAAAGATTTCATGCAAACTTGTGTGAAATTTTACGCAAATTTGTGTAATACCGGATCACATTTTTTGTGCTGATCCAGTCGTACGCAAATATGAGTGAAAAATCCTTTGTCTTTTCGCAAGTTACTTATTCGCTGTGTACTTTCGTTTAAGGGTGAAGGAAATGTACGACGTGATAACTCAACCATGACGAAGTACATAATTGTGGGTAGAGACAAAGGCAGGCCTATTGCTGCGGTAGTCATGGATAGGTATGTATTTGAAGGTGTAGCAGAATTTGTTTATCTTGGAACACTTGTGATATGTGACAGTGACTTCTCCTTCTTCTTGACGTAACGCTCCCTCTGGGCCAAAGCCTGCTTTTTAGGTAAGTGCTGATGAACACAATCGCAATTATTAACTGAGAGATTCCTTTGCATGTACCTATGTGTATATCGTGTAGCGGCACGAAGATACTCTATGCTCAAGAAAGTCAAAGATATTTACATTACGAAAAGTTCCAGGACCGACCATTAATCGAATCCGTCACCCTCAGCATGTTAATGCTGAATACCCATGCCTTTACAGATGTGGCTATAAAGGAAGAGATCTTAGAAGAACTGATTGAGAATTTGTTTAATAATACTCGAAAAAAAACATTGAGAGATTTTTGAAAGAATCTTTAGATAAAGATCCTTCAGGGACAAAACATGCAGGAAATACTGAAGAAATGCTCAGAGGAACCGCTGAGGAAATTCACAAACAACTTTCCAGAACAACCATTCCTCTACAGATAAAAATCACTAAACAAACTGCCAAAGTTTACTGAAGACCCTCCAAAATTTGCTTCAGAGAGTTAGTTTCAAAAATCATTAGGGTCTTTCCTGGAATTTAGCTAGGGGTTCCTGTATGGAATTCCTCCAGCATTTTCTTCAAACATCCCTGCAGAGATTTCACGGGATTTTTCTTCTATTAATTTTTGAAGGCAATTACAATTTTTTCTACGTTTATTTCGTCCAGATGTTTTTTTTTTATCTATGGATTTCTAGGAGATTTCATCTCGAAATGCATGCTGTATTTATAATCGATTCCAGATTTTTATCGGGATATCTAATGAATTGCACGATTATGGAATTTTTCCTTGGATTTCCACCATAATTTCTCCTTCATATTTTTCGTAGTTTTCACAGTAATCTTCCCGGGAGTTCTTTCTTGAATTTATCGAAAGTTTGTTTTTGCTAGTGGTTGGGCAGTTTTTTTTTCTGGTTTTCTCAGTTTTCCATCTATAGTTTCTTCTACGTGTTTGCTTAAATAGTTCCTTCCAAGATTATTTCGGTGGACTTTCGGGATTTCTAAGAATTGTTACTGGGATTTCTAATAGAGCTCCTCTCGTGGTTTCTGCAGAAGTTTTGCTAGAGTACCTCTCAGGTTTTGTTTCAAAGATTTTCCCGATATGCTTCCAGAGTTTCATGGTGGTTCCATCCCGGAGATCTTTTTATATTGATCCAAAGTACCTTCAGGAATTTCTTTGAGTGGTTTACCGGGATATCTTTCCAACAATTTCGCTCTGGATTTTTGAATATATTTCTTGCAGAGTTTTCCGACATTTTTCTTGGACTCCCTCTTGAACGAGAGATTTCTCTTTGAGGTTTTTAGAGTTCTTTCTTGAATTTCCTCAGTATTTATTCCCGGGATTACTCACAGATTTATTTTACTGATGTCGCAGTTCTGCTAAGGATTTCTTCGAAAGTTCCTCTGGAGATTTCTCCTACAAGTTTGCGCGGAACTTCCTGACAGATTTCACCTGGATCCTTCCGATATTTTTCCCCTGGAATTTCTTACAAAGAGTGTGGAGATGTCGGGTTAGGCGGATCATTGTAAGAAATCCGAGGAACTACAAGGAAAAGTCTGCAAAAAGTTCTGAAAAAAAAACACGGGGAGAACTCCAAGAGAAAAGTCAACAATTAGAAATCTCAGAAGAAACTCCAGAAAAATCTTGGGAGAGCGTGCAGAGTAAATTCAGAAAAACTCTGAAAGATATCCTAGGACCAACAGCGGAAGGAATTCTCTGAGAGAAGACTCCGAGAGAAATCACTGAACCTTTAGGAAATATCCCAGCTAAAACTTCTTAAGAAATACAGGGAGAAACTCTAAAAGAAAGGTCATGGAAATTTCTAGAACAAATTACACGAGAAACTTCGGAAGAAATTCCGGGAGGCACTCCTGCAGGAAATACGTGAAAAACTCTATAAGAAATCCTTGGACTTCTCAAGGAATATATCTTGTGGCAACTCTGGGAGATATCACGGAAACATTTCCTGGGGCAGTTCCAAGAGGAACATCGAAAGGAATTTCGGAAAATTCTCAAGAGGTAAGCCGATAGAAACTTCAGAAGAAACTCCGCGATAACATCTGCGATACATCCTTAGAGAAACTCTTGTGGAGATCTCATGGGATAAATACTGGTAGAAATTTCGCGAAAACATTTTTGGACAAAACGTAGGAGAAATCCCACAGATCGAAAAAAAGAGTCTAAAGTTTCGTGACATATGATGCACATAAGGGTAGCGAACCACTTGGGCAGCGGCCGGTATTTTGGGCACTCTTCGCTATAACTCAGTCAATTCCAAACCAATTGACTTGAAATTGTGTACACGGCTAGATACTATACGTATCTCATCTCGATCCAAAAATTGTGTCAATTGGTTCAGAATTGGCTAAGTTATAGCAGAAAAGTTCCCAAAATAGGCCCCCTGCCGAGATGGTTCCACTTCCCTAATTGGAGCGTGGGATATAAAAGAAGTTTTTATGACATATCATGTGAAAGTAATGAAATATCGTGTAAACTTCCCTTATATGTAATGTAAGTCAGTATGACTCTGAGTGTTTACATGACATATAACACAAATTTATATGATATACATACCATGTAAATCATCAGAACAATTTACATGATTAAAATTAAGTGTAGATGACGTGTAAATCTCATTATTTTTATCTGTGTGGAATCTGTACCAGAAAAACCTTTGGAAGAAATTTTGGAAAGAAAATCTGTAGGATCCCCGAGAAAAACTCCTGGAAATAACGGTCGGAACTCAGGAATCCTGGAACATCTACTAAGAAGAATCCCGGAATGAATTGTTCGAATCTAGGAAAAATGTCGATAAGAACATTCGGCAGGAATTTAAAAAGGAATTCGAAAAAAAACATGAAAAAATTGGAAGAAATGTTGTGTGAAATCCAGAAAAACATTCTAAGAGATATTTGTACAGAAGTTCCAGAAAGAACTCCTGACGGAATTTCTGAAAAAAAATTTGGTAGTAGAGTTTCTAGATGAATTTAAACTTCCAGATTCATCCACGTCCGCATGAAATTAGCAGCATCTTATAGGAATTGTCGGCTTGCCGAAAATATTTGCTGGACCTAGGAGCCCTTCTCTTGTTCCTCTAGTATAGTTATCTGGATTTCTTTTTGATTTATTTAACTTACTTATCGAATAATCAAAATCATCCGCAGGAATTTTCAACGTCTTCGCGGAAACACAAGCTACCCTGCATTAAGGGTAAATTCTTATCGAAATCCTGCAGTAGCTTCTGATGGATTACTCTAGAAATGCCTAAAAAATGTAACAGGATTTCAGGAAACAGTTTTGATTTTAGAAAACAAAATAACCAAAGTTAATTTGAAATCAAATCGGCGCGAAGCCATGCATTAATCCACTCCAAATCTGCAAAATCCCCGGAAACTGCAAAAACCGCGTAGTTTTAAAACCCTTAAATTGCTGAAATTTCGTCAATATTTTGCTGTATTTCAGTAAAAACGTTACAGGTTAAACCATTCGTCAACAGTCAGCAATTCGTTAGCAAAAAAAATCAGCTAAATAATTGAATATGGGGTATTGACTCCCTTTTAAGCACGTGGCTCCTATTTTCATTCTACTAAAAACAAAGAATTGAAGCGCTGTTTGTTTTGTTGCTTATTTTTGTATTTTTGTTAGAAGTGAGCACGCATGAAACCAAAAAGAACAGAATCAATCGGTGCCGTAATCGCTTGTTATCGAATAGGATGAACATGGGAGTTTGAGATTACTCATGACACTCGTACCCTCTAAGCTACTCCAAAGTTTACCAACCGCCATGTATGTATCAGGAACATGTGGAGAAAAAGAACCTACAGCAAAAAACATAATGCGATCTAAACTCTTCGCCTGTTGTTATTTTGTTGCATGATGTGGTTGGTGCTCCAACCTTGAAAACCCCACACTGTAGTAACCAGGCACTGTAAAGCAGTAGTGCAGTGGGTGAGCGAGCACTACATAGGAGTGTAATGGCGGAGCCCCGTTTCTAAATGAAAAATGAATGTGCATGAGAATCTGGCCGATTTACAGAAGGCCACTCCGCATGCATCGTGAAAACAACCTCTTCACCTACTCAGCTCTCTTGGCAGCTTTGTGAAGGTAATTGAGTTTGAGTGTTACACACCGCCGCTGAAGAAGCTGCATGTGTTGACGGACGGGAACGGTCAGAACACACGACCGCACCCGTCTGAATCCAGCCAGTGCCCCGTATATTCTATGAACAGTTTGACTTTTATTGATTGCCAACCAACCAACCAGTCAGAGCCCGTTTTGGACATGGTTCATCAAACGTTCTGTAAAGTGGTCCACTTTACAGCCACGAGTCACGATATTTTCTCTTCACCGGAAAGTATGTAATGAACCGACAACAACCGAGGAAAAGGGGAGAGTATGTAATGTATGTTTGCACACAGCCATATTTATGTATGAACATCCAGCTTGAAGGAATCCAGCTGCACCATCATCAACCTTGTCTGCAGGATTATTGCCTACTGACCATAAGGTCTCAATCGCTGGAATATAACTGTTTTGTAAAACAAAATAACCACGATTTGAATAGCATTGATATCATAAAGCCAATATCAACATTGCACGAGTAAATTTCACGCAGCAATTCAAAGTAGAATGATTTGCGTTCACTGCGTTACAATTCATTGTAAAATGTATTTGTTTTTTTTACCATATGTAGCTCATAGGACAACCGAAAGAAAAAAAAATAAGTAGTATAAAACGAGCTCACCATGCAACGGTCCATATTATCAAAATAATAAACACTCGGGTATTTTAGCAAGCCTATGCTGAGGGTGTCTGGATTCCACTAATTTTAATATGTTTCGTCATGCGTCTTTCATCACATCCAATTGAAGACTTATAGATTCTGTAGTTCAAATATTATCTTGCATCTAATAAAAATCTTTCTGTGCGATATATACCGGTTCAAGCTGTTTAAGCAATTCAACTAATGGAAAAGGTAACATATCCTTATTCAATTCTAACGGATTGTTTGGATCTGCTTCTAATCAAGGAAAATTTACTGCCATCCATAAAAAATGTCTCGCCGTCGCCCTCGTAACTCATGTCGCCCAACCCTCGTACAGAAAAAAAAACTAGAAACCATCAACAAGGAAGAAACACGGAAACACGAACGACACATGAAGAATCAAGCGAAGAAAAGTGAATGAATTTATCGATTTGCCCAATTGGCTTGGGTCCGGAAATCACCACAAGGAAGGGTAGGTTTCACATAACCCGTTGTTTTTTTGTTAGCCACGGGACACAGTGGTTTAGGTTGCAGAATAAATTAATCAATAAGCACTATGATAGATATTCTTCATTTGTTTTGTTAAGTTACCGAAATTAAACGTTAAAGGTTACACAGTCAATATCATGATGAACAGTTAATACGATTACCGAAAGAAAGAAATTGAATCTGAGTTTACTGAAAACTCAGTAAAAAAATTAAAAAATACTGTATTCAGTGAAAACCGTACTGAACTATAACATCGGAATCTAAATATGAACAAACTTTTTTTTGTGGAAACGGTCGAACAAATACAACCCTGAGCAATTTAATTACAAATGCATAAGGCATTATTTCGTTAAAAACGTATTCAATTATTGAAGTTAGTAAGTCGGCTACAAAAGAGAGTGTGACAACTGAAATACAAAAAAAACTGAATCGGAACGATATGCAAAGGTTTTTTGGAACAGCCAGTGGCAAAAGACCCAGGACATCGCCAAGTGTTAGAATAGCAGAAGGATTCATACAGGGTTAAATGCATTTAAATTTACTGGCTAACATAGCTGTCGAAAGAGCGATCGAGGTCGATTGTCTCTTTTCAGCAACTACTATTCCTACACCCCTGTGGTACCGCCTGGAAACCACGAGCAACCTTAAGAAAGATCGGGTAACCAACCCCGGTGGGAACTTTGGTTGTAGACTGACAAGAAAGGGAGGGGTTTCAAGCCTAAACGTCTGTTCTACCGGTCGAGTGGCCATGTTAGGGTCGGCTATCAACGTCCGAGTGCCAGTAAAGGACTCTAAATGCTCAACTGAGGGCTAGGTCAGTGTACCAACTGACCTTGCACGAGCTACCGGAGGTTTGCTTCAGGTGTCTGGAATTACAAGTCATGATCGGTAAAGACCCTGACAGAAACAAACTGGCTAAAAGGCACAAGACTGCACGAGTCCACCAACGTGTTTGATTTGTTCAAGGAAATCCGCAAACAACAAACACCCTACGGGATGTCCAAGATACCTTGTCTTCGAAAGAGTCGTAACTGACAAATCACAGTGCAGGTAACCTAGCTCAGCAACTGCTTTGTCAGGCAGCTGCTGAATAGGGAGTGGATACTGCCATTATGGCGGACCCATACCGAGTACCCGCCGACAACGGCAATTGGGTCACGGATGGGTCCGGAAAAATGGGCGACGGATAAATACCCCGTCAGGGAGTTGGCGTCTACTACCTACGAGGACTTCGTAGTCGCCAAAGTAAACGGGATCATCTTGTGTAGCTGTTATGCGCCTCCGCGGTGGTCGTGCAGTTTACGCAGATGCTGGGCTGTATGATGACCGTGCTGACAAGGCGAAGTCCTATGATTACTTTTTAATCCCGCTCTTACAAGTAGTTCGAACTGGAGGTTGGACGATGGATACACTCTTAGCGATCGCATGGCGGTTCTCTACTACAGCACCGACTACAACAACAACAGGCGGGTGCCAAGCCCTTGTAGGTGGAAGACATACTTCAACGACGAGGTATTTAGGAAGGCGCTCCGCCGTGAACAAAACCTACTCGGTTATGTGACAAACTGGTAGTGGCGCTCTCGCGTGCGTTCGATGAGACCATGCCTAGGCACGTCCACCCTAGAAATGGGAGACCAACGGTCTACTGCTGGACTCTAGCAATTGCGGACCTGCATCGCGCCTACCTACGGGCTAGGCGTCGGATGCAGCGAGCACGAACTGTTAAACTCGCGCTGAAGACTTAGATAAGGGTAAGCAAAAAGACATGCTTTGAGAGTCTCTGTCAGAGTGTCAATGCGAATCCGTGGGGTGATGCCTACAGCATAGGTTCCCAAACCTTCATATCGCGCGACCCCCTTTTGCCAACAGACGTAGTTTTCGCGACCCCTCATAGAAATTCCCTCATTTGTTGTCTGTTACAGTAAAATATTTTACTGTCCCTCGCGACCCCTGGATGAAGGCCGGCGACCCCCCTGGGGAATCGCGACCCACAGTTTGGGAAACCATGGCCTACAGGATCGTGATGGCCAAGACAAGAGGTGTGTTGGCTCCTACAGATCAATTTCCAAAGATGTTGAAGGGGATCATCGAAGGGCTTTTCCACGTCATGATCCTAGTCCTTGGTCACCTTTGATAGGACAACTGGAGACTGGGGCTATCGATGAGGAACTTGCGGATATAGCAAAGTCCCTTAGCGTAGGTAAGGCCCATGTCCGGATGAAGTTCCGAATTTGGTATTTAAAGTAGCTATTGCAGAGGATCCCGGGATGTTCAGGTCTGTTATGCAGCAATGCATGGACGAGGGAGTTTTCCCAGAGGTTTGGAAGCAGCAGAGCCTGGTTCTGTTGCCAAAGGTGGGGAAACTACTCGGAGACCCGTCGGCATATAGACCAATGGACATGACGGGGAAGGTGCTCGTAAAGATCTTCCTCAACAGAATATTGAGGCACACTGAGGGTGTAAATAGTCTCTCGAGCAAACAGGTCGTCTTCCAAAAGGGGAAGTCGACAGTAGACACTATTTTGCCGGTTACAAAGACTGCCGACACAGCGCTCCAGCGTAAGGGGAGGGGGGGCTACTGTGCAATAGTGACTCTGATCGTAAGCAATGCTTACAATTACACCAGTTAGGCGGCTACTGCCAATGCGCTCCTACATCTGAGGAAACCCGGGTACAGGATTCACGGAAGTTACTTCCAGAATCGAGCACTAGTTTACGACACAGAAAAGGGGTGGAAGTGCTATCACATAACCTCAGGGAGTCCCGCAAGGTTCCATTCTGGGTCCGGTGTTATGGAATGTCGCGTACGACTAGGTATTGAGGTTTGAGTTCCCGGTGGGGGTGGAGATCGTCGGCTTCGCTGACGACATTTCATAGAAGTCTACGGTGATGGTGAATCGATCGAAGAAGTGGAGTTGACTACTACCCACTCGATCAAGGTTGTGGAGGCGTGGATGAGATCCAGGAAACTGGAATTGGCTTACTGCAAAACTGAGGTGATGATTGTGAACAGCCGAAAGTCGGAGCAGGTTATCATTCTAGGCGATTGCACTATTACTTCAAAGCGCTCTGTCAAACACTTGGGTGTGATGATCGACGTTAAGCTTAAGTACATTCGGTAACCACGTTGTTTACGCCTGCAAAAGAGCCTCCACAGCTATTGCGGCACTGTCCCGGATGATGTCCAATAGCTCCGCGGTGTACGCCAGTAAGCGCAAGCTTCTGGCTAGTGTCGCTAGGTCCATACTAACTAAGGTATTGCGGCCCAGCTTGGGGCACGGCGCTAATTATCAAAAGCTACCATGGTATGCTGGACGTACTACGTACTTATAGGCTAATGTGCCTGAGGGTTGCGCGTACCGTACCGTGTCACACGATGCACTCTGCGTCATCACTAGTATGGTGTCTATCGGTATCCTCATCAGGGAAGATATAGAGTGTTTCGAAATGCTCGACACAAGAGGCATACGCAGGACTGCCAGATTGGCCTCTATGGTCAGTTTCTCCCGAATGTCCGGTTTGTGCTGGTTTAGAGCAGTGTTTCCCAAACTTTTAGGAGGTATCGCCCCCTTGGAGCTTGGGAAAAACATTTTCGCCCCCCTGCCCTAAGTGAAATTTATGTTTTCCTGAAAATTTACTTAGTGGAAGCCTTTACTGTTTAACACTACTGTTGCAAATCTGGTATTTAGTGTATCTAAATTAGTATCGCTCTAATGCTAACAAAATTTGAAAAAAATGGCATTATTGTATTTAATTCCAATACGTTTTGAAATCATGTTTGTTATGTACATTTTGAACAAAATCGAGCAAAACAGAAGGGACTGTGAACATTTACGACCACTTCTTATCCTCAACCAGATGTTTTGCCAGTATTCTTCAACACCCGAGATGTTTGGTCACCACAAGTACCCAAATAAGAAATTGAAAAACAATAAAAAATATCTTTTATGCAAAAAACACAACTAAGGAATATATTGGTGTATTTCAAATGTTCAGTAATTGAAAATTAAAAAAGCCAGTGACACGAATTGATGAGCTTCCTATGAATTGGAAAAAAATGTCAAATAAGAAGACATTCATCAGTCATTACTCGGTTTTGAGGAAATTCAACGCTGAATTTGTGGGAAAAAATAGAAATAGCTCCTTGTAATAAGCAACGTTTGGAATTCATCCGGGAAGCCACTCTGAAATATTTTCAAACAATGTGTGACGAATTTCACCCGAAAAGTATTCTTGGATTCATTTTAAAATAATGTTTATGATTGAAATTTCCATGAAAAACGAATCGCATGTAAATAAATAACATAACTTTCTTATCAAGTAAAAAAAACCCTGTTCCTTTCATAATTTGGACACAAATCAATCATGAATTTTCAACATAGAAGCTTCTTATTTATTAGATTTCCGGATTCACTAAGAATTCTCACGGAAATAAGGATAGCAGTTTTATTTGTTGTTTTCTTGGAATTTTGCCACGTAAACATCAAAAATTCTGTAACATTTAGTCTATCTCGAAACAGACATTTTTCAATAATCCTAGAAACAAAAAATCTTGAAATATCAGGGAGTTTTAATGATTCAGTTGACATTCAATACAATACATATCAATGCTTTTGATTTTTCTGAATCATTTGAAAAATCGTCCCCTTTTTAGTATTTTCGCCCCCCAATTTTGGTTTTTAAAATTTTCGCCCCCTTCGGCCTGATTTTCGCCCCCTGGGGGGCGATTTCGCCCACTTTGGGAATCACCGGTTTAGAGTAAACGGTGGAACACGTTTTTTTCGTGTGGCCACGTTTTCGCACAATGCGTCACCATATGCTTGTCACATTCGGGGAGGATACAACTCCGGACAATATTGTCCAGAGGATGTGTGGGGGATTGGGGATGAGTTTGGATGGAATGCCGTTTTAGCTACAGAGGAGTGGCGCGTGGAGGTGGTCCAGGGGTTCGGAATCGGCTGCGTAGGTCATACCGGTGCCCATTGATTGAAATCGACCCTTACAGCGATTGAGTTGCCGCGGAGAGAACACCCTGGTAGCGTCGCTGTCGTGGCATCGGTCTACTGGGTTGAATCCGAGCCCGCGATTGGAAAGGGATCCCTGGCAAGATCGGGGCAGGTGGAGGCCCCATGCCGACACGTGCTTCTGTGTGCTAGCTGATAGGGTCTTACTTGCAGGAAGGTGAAATTGCTGTGCACGCGGTATCAATTCAACGTAAGAAACGACTACATACATCGGTGCTACTGAGGACGGAACTGATCCAACCTTCACACTGAGGAAAGTTAAGGATGCATGCTATTCACCAGTATTATTCTTGGGACCTTTTACGGTCATTTGATATTGATCGACATACTTGACAATTGCATAATTACCAAATTTTCATAGAATCTGGACCACTAGGCGAGGTCACTAAGTACCGCTGCGTTGTCGGGGAGAGAGGGACTCAGAACCTCCAATCCGAAGGATACAACAAGCCTTCAATTGAACAAACATCCAGCTGGTTGGTTGTCTTATTGTGTGGCGAGCACCATGTTATGTTGACAATAATGTGATGGCGATGACGATGGAAAGCTATGGTAGTCAACGGATAGGGGTTTCTTCAGAATTATTGTCCGGAGAGGAAGGATATCCTTACGTAGACCGCCTCGCCTCGAAGTGTAAATAGTTGATGAAGGATGGCGGTAAATAGCATCAAAATAATTGATGGTGATGCAGCAGTTCCTGGTTTCACTTTGGCCCGAGCAGCGGCGCAAACGCCACTGGCCGAGCAATAAATCCAATATGAAATCGATGCAATGTAACAACAAAAACTGTTTTGTTGAAGGCAAACGGTTTAAACGAACGGATGTCAACGTGTACCGCCCTGCTGGGATATTTGAGAATCGCATTAAATTTATTTTAATCAATTTTATTGTATTACTTTAGTCATTTGAACAACAAAAAGTTTCAGTTTTATTTTATATTCGTTTCGAACTTTGAGCACTCCATTTTTCTATAGATGAGGAAATCAAAGGAATATGAGTAAAAATAAACTGCACCTTTTGAAGAATCGCTCTATTTAATTTTGAATTCGTAGTTAGTTCAAAGTATTACAAAGTTAACAAAATTCGGCATTTTTGATAATGCCGAATGAATTGAAACCTTATTGCCTTTAAACGGATTTCTCTTCTTATACGGCGGAATATGGAATGCCTCCGAAGTGATTATGTACACTCTGGGTGACCCGAGACAAAAGCAAATGAAAAGCGTGCAGGTTCAAGGACGACGACGATGTCAGCGACAACGGCGATAATAATCTGTCCGGACTCCGGAGAGAAAGTAGACGATACAATATAAATGGAAGATAAATAAACGTGCCACCGGGGAAACTGCAATTCTAGTGCTATATGCCTAATATGTATTGTTAAACAAAATCAAATTAAATAATTAACCAGCGAAAAATCCGTGATAAACCAGGTGTAGGAGTAGGATAATTACAGGTATCTTGGATATGGGTCATTCCATATGTGACCGAGAAAACGTGAAAACTTGCAATCGACCATCACGGATTTGAACCAAATTTGGTTGAAACATTTGTTTAGATGGAAAAAGAAAAAATCCAAATTTTGGTGCCGATCGGATCACCCCTCGTTTTGGCCGATATGAAAATTATCCTCTCTTTCTTTTATTTTTATCATTAAAACGATTGCACATACACATTTTCGACCTTCGGATTTTTTGAAGGAAATCGTTCAGGCAATCCAGACAAAATATTATTTTTTTTTTGATACACTGTTGCCAGATATCATATTTTTCAATTTTAAAACTAAAAATCGATGTTTCTCAAAATACGTATATTTTGATTCTATCGTGTTTATCAGACGTTTTTCGATCGAAAAAGCTTAACTCCCCAAGGTTATTTGCGTCGTTCCTGAGATATAGCGTTTTCAAGAAAAAATATTCATTTTTTTTATATAGAGTATCATAATATAAAATCAGGTGCAGTTTATAAATTTCGCAAAATAAAAAACATTGTTCGATGCCATATGAAGATGTTTTGTGTTGATTTGAACAATATCATGTATAATAAGGATTAAAAAAATGTGACAGTGTTGTCAGTTCATCAATTATGAGTCAATCGTAATGGACTAGCATAACCTGTTGAATTAAAAAAATGTATCTATTGAGATCATCAATTCTAAACAAATCTATATAGGGTGGGGTGGGGCAAGATGGGTCACCTAAGGATGGATCACCATAACTTTGTAAATACAAATCGTATTGGTTTGTATTCGTCCGCTACTCTTTAATACACTAGTTAGCTATGCTAAAAGTCGATAAAAAGTTTATTAAATACAAAATATGATGTTAAACAAGCAGTTTTAAAAAGTGATCGATTTTGCGCCGTGAAAAAAGTGCGGGGCAAGATGGGTCACCTTTTAAGTAATTTACATTTTCTCAACGAAAAACGTCAAAATATAAGATTTGTTCCGTATTCATATATGCTCCATATCCATACTGAGTAAACAAGAGCTACTAATAAACATTTTATAATTTTTTTTGGAATATAAAAGACTTTACGATTTGAGTGGTCCTAAGGCGACTTGAAAATCGATGTTTTCACTAAAAAATTATCATAATTTTATGTTTTAATTTTAAGCGTTCATTCCGCTTGATTGAAGTCATTTATGAGATAGTCTTGTAATAAAAAATAATTATCATTTGAATGCTCTAAAAATACGTTCAAAATTGAAGGTGACCCATCTTGCCCCGCGGCCGTTTATATAGAGATTATATGGAATGTATCGCTTAAGAAAAATGGCTAAAAACCGTTTCATTTTTTATTTCCAATGAGAGTGAATAATTTTTCAATCAATGCCCCAAGCTTTTGTATATTCATGCTGGTCATCTAACAAAATTATTAACATAAATAAAACAAGAATAATGCGCCCAGTGTTCCAGTGGAAAATCCGCTGGCCCGGACGGCATCGGCTATCCCCTCCTTAAAAACCTCCCCCCTTCGGGAAAGTTACACCTACTGGAGCTTATTAACAAATCATGGACCACCGACACCCTCCCCTCGGAATGGAGTGAGAGCCTTGTCGTTCCTATTCCTAAGATAAATACGGATACTCGCGATCCTTCCAAATACCGACCAATCGCCCTGACCTGCTGCATTTCCAAGGTGATGGAGAGGATGGCAAACCGAAGGCTGAAACAATTTCTGGAATCCCATGACCTACTGGATCATCGACAGCATGCTTTCCGTGCTGGCCATGGAACAAGCACCTATTTTACCCAGCTCGGAGAAGTCCTTCACTCAGCACAATCGAACGGCTTACACACTGAAATCGTTTCACTGGACTTGTCCAAAGCTTTCAACCGGACTTGGACACCACTAGTTCTACGCCAACTAGTTGAATGGAACAAGGTTGCAACCATTCATTTGCAAAGATTTACATTCATTTGCTATTATCTCAGTTCAGAAGCATGCTATCGAAAAACAATGTATGGATGAATTTAACCTTGTAGTTTTATCTGAAAGTTTGCCGAATAACATTGGGGTCGCACACGCATTCCAAAGTCGTGAGCGAGCTGTGAAGGCAACTTTCCACAGCGTGAATGAAATTTACATTCACCGCGTGGAGAGTTGCCTTCACAGCTCGCTCACGACTTTGGTATACGTTTGCGACCCCAATGTTATTCGGCAAACTTTCAGATAAAACTACATGGTAAAATTCATCCATACATTGTTTTTCTATAGCATTCTTCTGGACTGAGATAATAGCAAATGAATGTAAATCTTTGCAAATGAATGGTCGCAACCTTGGAATGGAAGCTATGCGGTCATATAGTTCGATTCGTTCAGAACTTCCTGTCTGGACGCTCCTTCCGAGTTGCTGTTGGAGATACTTCATCCGAATCCTTCTCCGAAGAAACCGGCGTACCGCAGGGGTCGGTGATAGCTGTCACACTCTTCTTAATTGCCATGAACAGTATCTTCAACAAGGGCCCATATAGCCGAGGCGGTAAACGCACGGGTATTCAGCATGACCATGCTGAGGGTGACGGGTTCGATTCCCGGTCGGTCCAGGATCTTTTCGTAAAGGAAATTTTCTTGACTTCCTTGGGCATAGAGTATCTTCGTGCCTGCCACACTATATACACATGCAAAATGGTCATTGGCAGAGGAAGCTCTCAGTTAAAAACTGTGGAAGTGCTCATTGAACACTAAGCTGAGAAGCAGGCTTTGTCCCAGTGAGGACGTTACGCCAAGAAGAGAGAAGAGAGAGAGTATCTTCAACAACTTGCCGAAAGGAATTTACGTATTCGTATACGCAGATGACATACTTATCGTAGTATCTGGCAAAACACCAACTCGGGTCCGGATCAAAGCGCAAGCGGCTGTTAACGCCGTTTTCAAATGGGCATCCACAGTAGGATTTGAGTTGTCTGCCTCCAAAAGTGTACGATGCCACGTCTGCCCCTCAAACCATCGTGTTTCCGTGCCTATCACCGTTGACGGGCAGCTTATTCCCACCAAAAAAACGGTAAAAGTGATTGGTGTAATCATCGATCGTGGACTCACCTTCCGGCAGCACTTTGACTCGGTCAAGCAGAACTGTCGTACACGGCTCAATTTAATCCGTACTATCTCCCGTCCCCATCGGTCGAACAACCGAAATATCCGGTTTCGCGTTGCGCATGCGATTATCGACAGTCGGTTAACATACGGTCTTGAACTTACGAGTCCTGCTAAGAATCGTCTAATAACAACCCTCGCACCCGTGTACCATGGATACATTCGCACCATATCTGGACTTCTCCCTTCCACACCTGCCGACTCTGCTTGTGCGGAAGCTGGTCTCCTTCCTTTCCGCTTCTTTATATCCGCAGCAATATGCAAAAAAGCTGCAGCTATCATCGAAAAAACAACCGGAGATGAAAGGATCTGCCTCCTCAATGAGGGGAACAGTATCCTCCGTACGGTCGCCAATGTAGATCTCCCCGCAGTGGCCAGGATCCACTGGAACGGAGATAGTTGTTGGCACTCGCCCAAACCAAACACAGACAACACGATCGCAAACCAGTTCCGTGCAGGGGACAACACAATCGCACTTCGAGCGACCGTTTTAGATTGGCTACGCTCCAATTACCCTTCCCATGATCACCGCTACACCGACGGATCGCTGTCTGTCGCTGGCGTCGGCATCGGGGTCTGCGGTCCCAATATGTCCATCAGCCAGAGTCTTTCACACCACTCTGCTCGATTTTCTCAGCGGAAGCTGCAGCCGTGTATATAGCCGCCACCAAACCATCTAACCGTCCAATAATTATCCTAACGGACTCGGCAAGCGTTGTGTCCGCTTTGCAGTCGGAGAAACCTACGCACCCTTGGATTCAAGGCATATTGCTCGACGCTCTGCCTGGTACTACCCTTGCGTGGATTCCCGGGCACTGTGGTATCCCCGGAAATATAACCGCTGATCATCTCGCAGGTTCCGGCCACTCATTCCCTCGCTACAACGAAAGTGTTCCGTTCGACGATGTAAAAAGATGGCTAGCGAAAATCTTCAGGGAATCCTGGAACACCGAATGGGCCCAACAGAACTCACCGTACTTGCGAAAGATTAAGCCTTCATCCGACCGCTGGGAAGACCTCCCCTTACTAAAGGAACAAAGAATAGTATCGCGCCTAAGGACTGGGCATTCGCGTTTCTCGCATAGTATGAGTGGTGATGGCTTTTTTCGCCGAATATGTACGTATTGTGATATACGCAACACCGTGGAGCACGTAATCTGCGTTTGCCCGTTGTACGAGTCTCCCCGGAATATCCATGGGTTCTCTGGCAGTATCCGTGACGCTTTAGGAAATGATAAAGCGGCTTTGGCATCACTCATATGCTTTCTAAAAGATGCTGGTCTGTACGACCAGATTTAATTCGAAAGTGCAATATCCGCAGCAGTCTCACCGAATCATCGAACAAGAAGTAGTTGGATTTCCAAAAGAAAACTCATCACACCACCCCACGGACCAGCGCTTCCTCTCTTGCCATTCTGGCATTTTGGAGATTCCAGAATTATTACTTTTAACCCACCTTTTTTGCTTTTCCTATACGTTGTACAAGTGCATTTCATTACTGTTAACTGTGTATATAATAACAAATTTGTAGATGTCCTAGTGCCCCCTAAATGATATCCCGTGGTTGGGCTCGGAAGGTTTTTCCCCTCAGGATCACCTTTACTTCTTCGGAGACGCCCCTCTGGCGCTCCCTTGTTGAGGCACCCTTCTGGTGACCCATAACTTGACAAAGTGTTGAACTAGCGTAAGTTAAAAAACACTATAATAAAGAAAAAAAAACATTTGGCAGCATCGACGTCAAATATATTCAGGAAAACATTTGATGAGTGTATTTATAAGCAACAGTGCTGAAAATGTCACTCCGATATAACTACATTCAATGACCCACAGCTAATTTCAGAAGCTGAACCTGAAAATATGGAATATAATAAATATGAAGTATGATATCCTTTGGAACTAGATCATATTAGATACTACGCATCGTCGCGCAACTGGTAGCTCAGACTTCAGTATTTTTATTTTATATTCGAAGGTTCAACACCTTATAAAAATCCCTGTAAAAATATCTTTTGATTGATTTTTACGGCAGTGTTGCCAAATATGCTAGTATTTCGCGGAAACGCAAACAATAGGGTCGGGATGCTTAGTATTACGTTCACTCTTACTGTGAATGCATCACCCCTATGAGGGGATCGCAGAATAATAGATCATGTCCTTTATTGTCCCGGGCAGAGAAGTGAAAAACAGTGTTGAGTATTGTATTGTGTTCTGAGTGTAATGGATTAGTGGCGTTTGCTCCCTAGAGGGGTGATAACTACTTTTCTTATGCTTTTTTTTGCATGGAAAAGAGATCGATTGTACGCGAAGGTTAATTCCGATAAATCAAATCGATTGTTTGATCAATTATAGGTGACTCCCAGATCGATAATGTATAGTATCATATTAAGGATCGGTATATTCGCCTCAGTCCATTCATATTCACTCCTCTTTGTGGGAAGCCATGCGCAAGTTGCTTGACATGGATATTCGTTGCCGTTCGTCGCAGCGAATGAATGAATGGCGAATGGTGAAGAATGCTGGTGAGTGATCGAAGTGGCTGCAGTCGTCGCTGACAAGCAAAGACACAAACTAAAGCGACAATCGTTCGCTACGATTAACCATGGAGTAGCAATCATGAATTGTGTTGCCATCTGCCACGGGCCGAGGGGTCCAAATCAAATCATGTGTAAAGTATGATGTAACGTAGACATCTTTCTCTGTGATTATGAAATTCGATGTTTCGTAAGCAGAAAGTCCTGTATCTTCCCTGGAACGAAGACAACTGTTTGTTTACAATTAACCGACGGGAAAAAACAAATTATTTTAATATTTGAGCAGCTTTTTCTGTATTCTACAGCAATGAAATCCAACTTTGAAATGCCACAGAACTTTAGTGGGGTGTGAATTGAAGGTTGGTTGAACAAAAGAATCTGGCGAAGGGAAACTTGAACGGTGATGAAGAACAATTCGGCTAGCTACTGCTTTGGTGTGGTTGCCTTCGTTGTACGCAAAACGAGAAAAAAAATCAACTCGCAAGTGGAGCGCATATGACGAAGTAGATATATATGTATGTACACTACAGCAAAATACTTAAATTTATTTTCTCCGTTTATGACTTTTGTCACAAATATTCAAAGCAAAGCAAAGCAAAGCAAAGCAAAGATAACCGTACACATCGTAGTTGCTACTCCGTGATTGACCAGAACAATCGAAGTTGCACAGAGAGCCAATGAATGTGAAAGCTTGGGACTAGCTAACCATTCTCAATGTGCACAATTCGAGAGTTCAGCTATTTAAAGTCAATAACGGCGCTGGCCACGTCCTTACGGTCATCAGGAAAGGGAAGGAATGTTAGTTCGACAACCGTTGCTACTAGAAACCGTGGAATCCACAGCATCCCCACAGTTGTCACGGGAAGGGATGGTGGTTAGTAGGGTAGGGTCCCGGCTGTTCGGGTCCATATGAACTTAACCATCAATGTTAACTTCTTTTCCCGATCAGCCTAGATAGCTGTGTAGTGTCGGTAGCGGTTGTCTCAATTGGCTAAGAATAACACTACGGACCACCTGTTCCGGGGGTAAAAGTCCACTAAACAGGGAACCCCAATCCAAGGTGTCAGGCGACCCGTGCTGATGGATGAATGGTTGAGGGGGTTCAAAATATGCTCGATCTTTGACGGAGCCCGTAACGTTGGTAGATCGCCTTTATGTGTTGCGTTACGGTTCAAGATCTACCAAACCGAACCCTAGTGACATCCGGTTTGTCAAGTTGGGGTAATGTGTTTTGGTAATAAGGATTCATGGTACAAAGTCCTTGTTACTGGCGACAGTTTCTAAAATTGCATTTATTCTGCCTTGCTTATAGTTAAAGAATCGGACTTTGCCTACCCGAGACTACACTTGATGTTAGGAAAACAAACATGCTTGCGTATCTGATTGCGTACTAACCTATCAAGGACTGTTAAGTTCTGGTAGTTCAAGGACTCACGTGCATTCTTATTGCAGAACACATTCTCTAATTTGACAAAGTTTTGCAACTAGCCCAAAGTCCCGGGTTTTTCTTTGTTGTCCTGGGACTAAACTAGAAGCAAGACATGGATGGGGCTAGAGTTCCGATGCATGGATAAATATCAGTACCACCGTTTTGTTTTTCTCAGAATGCAAATGGATTGTGTTTGATTAGGGGCGCTCTTTCACTGAGATTTAAATCTCTATGATAACGGAACCTTTTCATCGCAATCGATTTCTTACACCTCTGGGATAACAAAACAGGAACTGTACAGAAATCGATGCTTCATTGCCTCTCAATGACAATGGAGTAGTACGACATGCACTAAATACTAAAAATACGGGTAATGCCACAAAAGATCTAAATACTGGTCGCAGTGGCTCACCCGAACAGAAAAAAAAGGGTAGGGTAAGGTGTGGATCTAGGAGCCACCTCTGTTAGGTGATATGATCCACTAGTTATATGGAAATACACGTCGCGGTCTTCATCACGATTATGATTTATTTGATCACGATGACCACTGATCCCGGATTTCGTGCTCGCGTTTCCATCGCCCTACCGTGGAAACCGACTGATCTACGATTATTGTAGCGCGATTCTGAACCCGGATTTTTCACTCGCACTTCCATCGCCCTACCGAGAAAACCGACTGACCAACGAATATTGTAGCGCGATTCTGATCCCGGATTTTTCACTCGCACTTCCATCGCCCTATCGAGAAAACCGACTGACCAACGAATATTGTAGCGCGATTCTGATCCCGGATTTTTCACTCGCACCCCCATCACTCTTACCTGAAAATTGTCTGCCATTCGAAAATTCTCAAGCTAATCTGATTCCGCATTCCATACTCGCGCTTGCATGGCTCTACCGAGAAAACCGACTGACCAACGAATATTGTAGCGCGATTCTGAACCCGGATTTTTCACTAGCACTTCCATCGCCCTACCGAGAAAACCGACTGACCAACGAATATTGTAGCGCGATTCTGATCCCGGATTTTTCACTCGCACTTCCATCGCCCTATCGAGAAAACCGACTGACCAACGAATATTGTAGCGCGATTCTGATCCCGGATTTTTCACTCGCACTTCCATCGCCCTACCGTGGAAACCGACTGACCAACGAATATTGTAGCGCGATTCTGAACCCGGATTTTTCACTAGCACTTCCATCGCCCTACCGAGAAAACCGACTGACCAACGAATATTGTAGCGCGATTCTGATCCCGGATTTTTCACTCGCACTTCCATCGCCCTATCGAGAAAACCGACTGACCAACGAATATTGTAGCGCGATTCTGATCCCGGATTTTTCACTCGCACTTCCATCGCCCTACCGTGGAAACCGACTGACCAACGAATATTGTAGCGCGATTCTGAACCCGGATTTTTCACTAGCACTTCCATCGCCCTACCGAGAAAACCGACTGACCAACGAATATTGTAGCGCGATTCTGATCCCGGATTTTTCACTCGCACTTCCATCGCCCTACCGTGGAAACCGACTGACCAACGAATATTGTAGCGCGATTCTGAACCCGGATTTTTCACTAGCACTTCCATCGCCCTACCGAGAAAACCGACTGACCAACGAATATTGTAGCGCGATTCTGATCCCGGATTTTTCACTCGCACCCCCATCACTCTTACCTGAAAATTGTCTGCCATTCGAAAATTCTCAAGCTAATCTGATTCCGCATTCCACACTCGCGCTTGCATGGCTCTACCGAGAAAACCGACTGACCAACGAATATTGTAGCGCGATTCTGAACCCGGATTTTTCACTCGCACTTCCATCGCCCTATCGAGAAAACCGACTGACCAACGAATATTGTAGCGCGATTCTGAACCCGGATTTTTCACTACCATCGCCCTACCGAGAAAACCGACTCTATGACTTTTGTCACAAATATTGTGGATTTACCGACTACATGTATTCTACCGGTCGCTTCAGTATGGCCTCCAAAGTAGCCGTTTATTTTATAAAAAAAGTAACTTAAAAATGATTTTAAACATTTTTATTGTATGCGCTATTCTTCGTTTCCACTAGCTACTCAGCGACATTTAGCTTTTGACAATCAAGTTGATTTTTATTTGAAAACGGCTACTTTGTAACGACTAGGGGAACAGAGCCCAAAATGCCAAGATGGGGTAAAATGGCCCAACTCATAAAATCATTCCTGAATGGGACTTGATCATTGCTATAGGTGAATGGTGTCAAGATATGTTAGCATTAAACATTCTTCTAGAAGCTAGGCAGCCAAACCCACGGAAATTCTTTTGATTTCCCAATGAAAATTGGCAACTTCCGGTTTTTCGTGTTTGCAATTAAGGTTTTCGGGTGATTTTATTACCAGCCAAGTGTTTCCAAGTAGATTGAGGCACCCATGGAGACGCATGGTTGTTGATGTCTACGCTATCCATGTTAGGGGTCATTCAAATATGACGATCATCGTTTAGCGGAAAAGGGGGTGACACTCCATGTATTGAGTATACGAAAAAGCGTGACAAAGGAGTGAAAGTGAGTCGAAAATGCCAGAAAACTGATGGACGTAATTTTTGAATGTTTTCATGAAGTGGCATCTTACCCCATGGCAGATGGCCTTTTTGCACCACTTCCGTTTTACGAACCAGTTTTTGAAATCACTAAAAATCGATGAAAACGCAATAATTTAGTCAATATTTTTGTTGAAGCATCGAGCAAATATTGTCTAGTTGCTGTTACCACTTTGAAAACCTAACAAATGAGGCTATATATCATTGAAAACGATGAAAGTTTGAAAAATGGCATATTGCCCCACTTTCCCCTACTTAAGTAATCGGTAGAATACAAGTAGCCGGTAAATCCACAATAATGTTTTCAAAAGTAAATCTTAAAATAGTGTTATCCAAATTTTTATTCACTAAACATACATATGTTTTACAAAAATATCAAAACACATTCACCAGCGATAAGCATTTTGTGCCACTTCACTTGATGATATACATTCATCTTGACCTTTACCGGAATCCTTCCAAGAATCCCGAAAGAGTTGCTCTCGCGCAGCATGCACGGATGTCAAAATCGATAGGGTTTCTTACTACCTGACAACAGCACCGAATCGATTCTTCTTGCAATTCACATTCTCGTCACGATTGGAAGCGATCAATTATTCGTGCAAAAAAGCTCGAGTAGACAACAAAGAAGCACATGTCAATTCTGATCAATGGATATTTTTCTTACTGAATATCATAGGAAAGGAACCGAAATCGGAGGTGAAGGAGATGCAATGGTGGCTTGTATGGCTGCTGTGACGACAACTCGGTGGGTGGTAAACCCGAGTTACGTCCAACTTCAAAATGAATGCAATTCTCTCAACTTACATAAAAACAAAATTTTCGTTATCAAGTAATATTAGCTATTACACTTATACATACAATTCTACGTCGATTCAAGAACTTTCTTGATGAAAAGATTCTTCATCTGCTTGGTCATAGGGCACCATCAATTGGCAAAGAGAACTAACTACAGTTATATAGCTATCAGTTAATTACTATGGAAGTGCTCATAGAATGCTTTTCCCTGATTGCAAAATCAGATTTCAATCTCCTTTCACTGATAGTGCAAATTGTTATCAACTTGCTGTCGCTGTCAGAAGAAATATCACAACAACGAAATTAGTTTTCGATTTGCTTTTAGCCACTGCTCAGGAAAGTACGCAACAAAACGAAGACGGATAGATTGCCCTTACACTGCAATGACTGTTATCGCCTGTAGAGAAGCAATAAATCCCATACGTAGGGTTCGGGTGTGCTGAAGGTTGTAGAGAGTAATCACGAAACTAAAAATTTCTTGGAAAAATACCCAAAACAGCACAAACAGAGAAAGAGACTGATAACATGGGTTGACACAGTGGGACCCGCTCAGTTGGGAGGGCAGGTTTGTGCTGCTTTAGTTGTTTACTAGTTTCCTGTTGTCATAGATTATCCATGTAGCTGTGTGCTGAATTCGAATAGGTTGTAATCAAGCACTAATGTTTGGGATGTAGTCGAAACATACGTTTTTTTTAACTTGTTGATGATTGTCAGTTCCAGTGCAGTACAAGGTCGTAGCAGCATGATACAAACAATTCATAAAATATCAGACATCCGGACTCAAGAGTAGAGCTTTTAGTTTTACCTCTATAAAAATACCGGATGAATGACCCATAGAAGCTTAAATTCTCACAAATAAACAAACAGACAGAGTTGCATTCTGTCCCTATCAATAGTATGCGAATCCTCCTGATAGTTTCATACGTTTTTTATTTTTTTTTATAGACAGAAGGTATTCCTGGGAATTCTAGAAATTTCACCCGGCATTTTTCCGAGATGTTTCGAGGAGTTCTCTCGGCGATTGCTTCAGGAATCCGTTCCGAGATTCCTACAAAAACTCCTTTCAAAATTCCGTCAAGGATTCCAGGAATTTTATACGATATTCCTCCCGGAGTTCCTTGCAGGAATCCTGCAAAAACTTCTTTCAGTATTCCTCCAAAAAATTCTTCGGGATTTTTCCAGGAGTTCCTTCTGGAATTATTTCAGGAGCTACTTATGCGATTGTTTAAAGAATTCCTTCCAGGATTCCTACGGTGTTTCCGCCGGGAACTTCATCCAGGATTCATTCGAAAGCTCCATCAGGAATTGCTCCGGGATTTTTTTTTCTTGGATTCTGTCTGGAGCTGTTTCGGGCATTTCGCCCCCTTAATGCTAGAACTAGGTAGGTTTTGCGAAATTTCGAGAGTTTTGTTTATATCTGAACATAGGGGAATTGTGGGTAAAATAAACAGAGGGGGTAAAATGAACAAGATGGTGTTTTACAGCATTCAGGCAATTTTTGCATACTTTAATGATTGGGTTCTATGCAACGACATAAATCATTGTACTTCTGCTGTTATTGGTCTTAAAAATTAACTAAACCACTTTAAAATGAGGAAAATAGCGAAAATCTTGCAAACAATATGGTCTGATGTAAAACTGAGCTAATCGTAATTAAGATCAATGCGTCCATTATTCGCAAATTTCTACATGTGTGATACTATATTCTAATAATATACTCCTAAAACAAAATATTTAGTCATGTCAAAAAATTAGTTTTTGTATTTAATAAAATTTTAGAAGTAACTTTTAAACAAACAGAGCTTGGGGGTAAAATGAACAGTTGATTCAAACTTTGTATGATTTTTACAAGATTTTGTTCAAACTCGGTATATTGAAAACTCTAATGTATATCGTTGCATAACTATAGTAAAAAGTTAAGAAAACATATCTTACTTCAACAAAATAAGATTATTAGAAAATCCGCATGTTTTAGTACACTTTTTTCAAATAATTATTTCAGTACATTGTAAACTTTATATAATAAGTTTCAAAATCGTAGCACATACAATTTACATCAAATTAACTGACATGCAGTTGAAAATATCGAAATTACACATTTAAATTAACTTTTATATATGTGTTCATTCTACCCCCATCGTATATTCATTTAACCCTCACTGTTTTTCGCTACTCGGTTTTCTAGCATTTTTTGCAATCGGAAAAAATGCACGAAAACTGTAGTTTTGAACATTTTTTTCTTCTAGAAAGTTTAGAACATAATACCCTCTACGATATTACATGGTCAAAAGGAAAGATTTTAACATATTTCCATCGAAAACAACGCCAAACGCTTAGGGTGTTCATTTTACCCCCATTTTCCCTACACCATAATAAACAAAGTTCTATCCATTGGATATACAAAAACACATTATATATAAAAAAAAAAGACACAGACACCGTCTTCAGCCAGAGGCTGTACAGACTGAACGATACTTAACACTAGACAACGGACACACGGAGCATGCACCAGTGGATACGGAGAAGAAACCATTCTCACGAAAAGTTTCATCGCCCGGAGCGGGAATCGAACCCTCATCCCACAGCGTGGTGCGATTAGAAGCTTGGTGACCCTAACCGCACGGCTACGAGTAATCTTTTAAGACCAACAAAGTGTTTGTTCTATACCAGTATTAGTTTTACCAGCCATTTTTATCCGCATTTCCCAAAACGAGTTACCTAGTTCTAGCATTAAGGGGGCGATTTCTTCGGGAACTTCTTCCAGGATTCCTTTCGGAACTCTCTCTGGGATTCCTTTTGTTACTCATTCCTGGAAGTTCTTCTAGAATTCTTTCAGAAACTTCTTCATCTTTTCAGGATTCATCTAGGAACTCTTTATTGGTTTCCTCCAAGTGTTTCGCTTGGAATTCCTGCAGATCCTTCTGGAATTCCTCTGGAAGTTCATTTTGGAATTCTCATGGAAATCTTCCAGTAGTTAATTAGAGAGTATGTGATGAAATCCTTCCTGCGTTTATGAATTTCTTCATGAAGTTCGCACAGGATTTACCGACGAATTTCAAGTAAGTTTCTCCTGGATTTCGTCAGAAGCTATTTAGAGAAGCTTGGATGGAATTCTCGGACCTCCTTGAAGTCCTAAAAGTAATCTCAAAAGGAATCCTGGAAAGGAGTTCCTGAGGTGGAACCTATTAGGAATCTCAGAAGAAACTCCCAGAAGAGAGAACTTCAGAAGTAACCCCAAAAAGAATCTCGGATATAGCACCCTGAGGAATCACAGAAGGAAATCACGACAGCGCAGATTTTTGTTGCGTAAAAGACATTGTGACTTACTTCTAGCAAGTAAGTATTTATTTATTAAAAGTACGTCATCGTGACTTCTACACAACAAAAACCTGCGCCACCATGACTCTTCTGTCACAAGTGTGTTACTTGAGACAACTGCAACAATCTGAAAAGGTTTTCCTCCAGCAAACCAAGAAAGATTCTCTGAAAGAATCCTGGGGTACTTCCTGTGGGAATCCTGGCAAGAGCTCTTGAAGGAATCCCTGGAAACTCCTGGAAGAATCCCAGAGGGAACTTACGAAGGAATACTAAATAAACCCCCGGGAGAATCTCATAAAGAACTTCCTAAGAATCTCACGAGAAACTCATGGAAAAGTCCTGGAACAAACTTGTGGAGAAACCGCGAAAGAATCCTGGCTCCTACCGAGCTGTCTCCAGAGATGTTGAAGATGATCATCAAGGGGCTCTTCCCGCGCCATGATCCGAGTCCTTGGGCTGCTTTCGTAGGACCGCTGGGAATTGAGGCTAGAGATGAGGGGAGAGCCTTTAGCCTAAATAACCCAGTCAACCAGTGATTGTATAAGATGTTGAATAAGATGCTAAAGTGGAGGCGATATGCGTACATTTTACATGCGCTTAAATGGAGGCGTGCATGCATATGGCCTCCATTTTATCATCTTATGCAACATCTTTTACGATTACTGGTTGTCTGGGAAGGCTCCAGATCCGGACAGAGTTTCGTAAAAGTAGCTAGAAAAGACTCCAGGAATATTTAGGTCTGTTATGCCGAAATGTCTGGCGAGGGAGTCTATCCACAGGCATGAAAGCAACAGATCCAGTTCCAATTGGATCATCCTCAAAGGATTATTGATGCACGACAAGGATGTATATGGTCTATCGAGTAACCAGTTCATTTTCAGGAAGAGGAGGCAGATCGTAGACGCTATCTTGTCGCATACTAAAACTTCAGAGATAGCTCTCCAGCCTAAGCTCCTTCTTACACAAATTATTTGAAAAATCACTGGCCTAATCTTTAGAAAAATCCCTGAAAAAATCCCTGTAGAAATACATGGAGAGAATTCCTGTATAGATCCCTGAGAGAATTCATGATGGAACCCGCGAAAAGGTTCGTGGAATAGTCCCAGACTTGAGAGATTCTAGCAAAAAGTCTTGGAGTATTCGTAACAGGAATTCCAAATGATGAAAAAATTTAGACTGCAGAACCCATTTTAACTGTTGAATAACTAAAAATAAATAAAAGTCTTCCCTTGCTATCTCCCACACATTCTTTTTCAAAATTCTAAGTCAACCAGCAGAGGTCAACATGCTGAGCTGCACAAACAAGATTGTTCAATGTGGAAGACATATCGAATGTCATATTTCTCACAGCCAAAGGCCCATCTGAACTTTGCAATAGTGCGGCTTTCGCCGTGGTCTGATTCAGAACCGATAATGCCCTGCACAACCTTTTCGAGTGCAGTTGTTGGTTGTTTTCGTACCCACTCTCTGTGGGCTCTGTTTACTTTACTTGAGTCTGGTTGGTGTGTTGCGAAAGCATTAAGCCCTGCAAATAATATGCCACCGTCGTCTCCGCTTTCAACTTTACTTAAAGCTGCGTTTGTCGACCGACGCGACCCGACAACCAAAACCAACCAGAGGGAAGTGTTGTCTTACTTCTTTCTGCCGATCGGTCGCGAACCGCTTTGTTTCCACTACACTGACGACTGCACGTTCCAACCAACCAGCAGAGAATTATGGCTGAGAAAAGCTGAGAAGCTGGCGATCCCAACGCACAGTGGCCGGGAGCCGGACAAAACCTCAAAAATCGACTTCAATATTTTATTTTTCTAATATTTTTCTCCCATTATAGATACTTTAACTAAGAAAACCTCAAACTTTCAAGTCATTTGGTCGAAAATTCAGTCTTGTAGATTTTTTCAAAGTTGAAGTTTTATGTGCTACAATATTAGTATTTATCGTCTTTATTTAATGAGCTTCCTTAATGAGTTCGTTGTAAAAGTTAGGAAGACTTGAACAGTGTGACAATATTTTTTATGTTTTTGGATATGAATAACCATAACATTTCAGGAATTGTTTGGGATTCAATCACAAATTTTGTATGTTTTTACAATATGCAAACATAATGACTTTCAAGAAATTTTGGAGAAAAACTTCGTATTACAGAGATCTTAATACTTGTTTAGGAAACATCAGAAAACGACGCCGTATCCCGGATCTGACGTGCAATTTTGTCTAGTTTTTGGCTATATAGGTCACTGTTTGCGCATTTTTGCGCTAAGCGCGAATTTGGTTGTGGAGGAAGTGATATTGTTTGAAGTTTAAATTTAATCTTAACGTAGCTTAATTTGACTTCAGAATACTAACAGTTTAGTGTAATTTTCATTATTGTTAGAAACTTTCACCAAGTCAGATGGTCATAGGAGGAGGGGGAGGGGGGGGGGTCTGATAATGTAATTGTCACAGCTTTAACGTTTTTAAATATTTTTATTTTAATATTATTTTATTTTTTGACAGAAAAACACAAGAAAGCGGGTGCTCCAGTTAAAAACAGTAAGCTGGAGAGGAAAGGAGTGATGACTATGTAGCCTTTATTCACTTAGGCACTACCTACATGTTGCTTCACCAGATACAACTAAATATTAACCTTCAAAATAAAAGAAAGACAAAAACAACCGTGAAAAACATGTAAAAATAACTACGAACCATTGCTCATTGATTTTCTTAAACTGGTCGTTTCTTCGATTCATCGTAATCGTTAGAATTGCTCAACAACCTTGGAAGCCATCTCTTTATGAACTTCTATCGAAGATTCAATATACAGTGACACAAATTCGTCGACATCTTCGCGTTTCTTTTCTACGCGCACATCGCTACAGTTCAAAGCAACAACCATCTATAAAATATAAAAGGAATTCACTAAACGGCGTAAAACGCTACGTTAAATATTTTTCTGCGTAAACGTTGCGATCAACAAGGCAATCTTTGAATATTTTAATCGCAATTTAATGAAACGAACATTTTACGCTCTTCAGTGAAACCCCTTATATTGGTTTTTTAAACTTGAAGTTTTATTGTATGTTATTCATGCGGTTTCGGTAAACACATTTCTACTGAACGACACACAGAGTGATAAAGATTTTGAAAATATTTGCTGGAACTCTACTGTTCATCAATATGATTACCGATCTCTGATGATCGTTTATCAAAAACTGCCTTCAATATTGCGGATATGAATTGTGTATTCATTATAGATGGGGTAGTTTCGGTTGCTTCGTAAAGTGATAGCACAGATCGTTGTACCTTACAAACCCAACTCGGAAGAGCATATTTGAAGTTGTTGAAACGAGATTGATAAAGAGCAGTTCAAATTTTACGCAGTTCACTATATTAGACTATCCGACCCCATAACGATTGAATTGACACACCTCCGTGTACCCACCGTAAAATGTCATGTGGTCTACAGGCAGTCACTGAGAATAGACCACGTTTTGTCAGCCAACATTGGTGTGTAACTGAATTGATCCATTGGAAGGAAACGTAGGTAAACGATTTTTTCTAATGATTTATGTAGTTTTGTGGATTTTGGTCTGCCCTAACAGCAACAAATACACAATTATAGTTTATTTCAATACCAATACATGATTTAAGAACCCCCAAATTAAAAGGTTAATCAAAATCTACGTTCAGAAAGCACATCGTGATAGCTTATTATCGATTATTTTTACATGCTTTCCATAATCAGCAGATTTCAAAATTTTGAACCACCCTAATATAGTAAAACCAAAATATATGAAAAGTCCTATATCAGAAATACATTTAGGGAACAAAAATCATCATAACCTGTGAATTTCAGCAATTTCGGTTAACATTTGAGGTTTTGTCCGACTTTTGTATGGAGGCCCGCCACTGTGCAACGGTTGAAACAAACCAAACTCCGGCCAGCAGTAGGCAGTGGAAGCCAAATTCACTTTTACACGCCGCGCCGCAGAACTAAGTATATTAGTTGCCTCGTAGGCGACGTGCTGGTGAGTTTGAAGGTATGTAGTAGTTTGCGGCTAGCACCACTGCTCTGCAGCGGCAGTCAATAAATAAATCGATGTAACTAATAATAAATAGACGACACAATATAGAGCCAGCGGCGAAAATGGGAAATGAACAAATCAGTCGTGCTTTCGAGATAGATGAAAGTGCAGTTGGAGCCCCTATCTCCAAATCGCTGACGTACGAAAACAACAAGTTGTGAAGCTGAATGGTTGAATTGGATGAATCAATTCGGTTAATGTGCACAATTTAATGAGAACTAGCTGCCCCGGCAAACTTTGTCTTGCCAAGCTGTCTTGCCAGGTTTGACAACTGTTGAGCTCATAATATCACCGCACTCTAAATTGGTTTCATTTCGATCGTATTGATTTTCTTCCCAGCTCATGAAAAATCAGTTCTTTATCGATTTTCTTACTTTTTTATTTGATTTTCGTAACTTTTTATACATATAAACACTGCCACCATGAATACGAATCGAACCGTGCAAGAGTCATGCTGATCGGTTCATCCGTTGGGGAGTTTTGTTGCCTCAAAGACACTTCAAACTCATTTATATATATATAGATTCAATGGCTTGAAAACAATTAATGACCATGAGAAAGCATTGATGAAACCCTAGAACATCCTGAACACCAACAATTTTAGAAAAATAAAATAATTGATGCCCCAGTAGCTTTATGTTAATTTTGCTTATGGTTTACAATCATGCGTAATTGAATAGCCTTCTATACTAACATAGAATAGCATCTTCGGATGTTCTAGGTTGACCAAAATGTTCTGCAGAATTAACTTTGCAGCCTTCCGTGGCTCCCATAAAGCCACCTGGAGATCACCTAACCATCAAACAGAAAATCAAATCGATCACGTTCTAATCGACGGTAAATTCTTCTCCGGCATAACCAATGTCCGCACATACCGCAGTGCTAATATAAATTCGGGTCACTACCTAGTCGCTGTATGCATGCGCTCAAAACTTTCGACGGATATTCCCAAGCGTCAAAGTCGAACGCCGCGGCTCAACATCGAGCGGCTGCGGAACGTAGAAGTGGCTCTAGGCGCGTAGAGACGCTGAGTGGAACCGCTCGCGTAGATGTTCTGTGCCACAAGCCGCCATGTACCGAGACAATCACGATAATCTTCTCAAGAGTGAGCGTGAAGCGGCCGAGAGATGGCGACAGCATTACAATGAGCACCTCAATGGCGACGTTGCAAACTCCGAAGGTGGCGTGGTAACAGATCTAGAAGTACGAGTGCAGGACGAAAGACTTCCGGTCCCTGACCTCCAAGAGATTGAGGAGGAGGTTGGCCGGTTGAAAACAACAAAGCCGCTGGAGCAGATCAACTACCAAGCGAGCTTCCAAAATACGATGGAGAAGCACTGGTGAGAGCACTACACTGGGTCATTACCAACATTTGGGAGGAGGAGATGTTACCGGAGAAGTAGATAAAAGGTATCGTGTATCCCATCTACAAAAAAGGCGACGAGTTGCATTGCGGGAACTATCGCGCGATCACACCACTGAGCGCTGTCTACAAGATACTCTCTTAAATTTTATGCCGCGGTCTATCACCGCAATCAGTCTTCCCACGAACTCAACCCATGTTCAACTTCTGTACGTTTTCTCGTACTTGTGTTGAACGTCGAACGCCAAACGTCGGAGTACCCGTGTTTGCTGGCGTACTCCGTACTCAAGCGTACTCAAGTACAAAACTTGTGTACGTACCGAAGTACAACACGAAAATCGAACCGAGCGCAAACGGAGAATGAAACCCGAAGTGGCATTCGGATTGGTAAACGAGTGGTGCCGAACTGTCAATCGTCGTTCGAGAAAGTTCCTTTTGGCACGATCGCTTCCCACTTGGTTTGCGCGGTACACATGTACTGTACACAAGTTCGTACTTGTGTTTAAAACGAAACTCGAACATGAGTACACGTTTGGGTACAGATTTGTGTGTTGCGGCTTAAACACGAAATCGGAGTACAGGCGGAGTATAAATACAGCAGTACTTAGCGAGTTCGGCGTTCGTTTGCGAAGACTGATTGCAAGAGAGTTCGTGGGTCAATATCAGGCTGGATTCATGGGGACTAGCTGTTCGCCATCCGCCCGGTGTTCCAGAAATGCCGCGAATACAACGTGCCCACACATCACTTGTTCATCGATTTCAAATCAGCGTAGAATACAATCGATCGAGAACAGCTATTATGCATGAATATGGATTCCCGGATAAACTGATACGATTGACCAAGGCGACAATGGATCCAGTGATGTGCGTGCTTCGAGTATCAGAGACACTCTTGAGTCCCTTCGAATCTCACAGAGGGTTACGGTAAAGTGATGGTGATCGCGGTCTTGTTAAATCAAAATGAGTTTTTATCTAACTCAACGTTTCGACACTTTGGATGGTACCTTCTTCAGGGGAAAGATACGTTTTTCGTTTTTTGTTCACAAAACACAGTGAACAAAAAACGAAAAACGTATCTTTCCCCTGAAGAAGACACCATCCAAAGTGTCGAAACGTCGGGTTAGATAACAATTCGTTTTGATTTAACAAGACTGCGTAGCCGTCAAAATCCGAGATTTAAATCTGATTTATCTGTGTTTTCTTGACGCAGATTTCCGTTGAAATCAATAAACCGTGGAAGTTACATACGAAAGCACCAAGGCAGTATGATTAGCATACTTGTCGATCAGATCTTGGGTTTAGCATTCTTCGGAGAAGCTATATGATTACTGCTTTGATGGTGGGCCCTTGTTGCTTGTCGAGATTGGTAGATTAGAACTCAAGTTCCTGTTTATAGCCTGGTGGAGGTAAACAGTAAGTAAAAGATGTAATCTCCAAAAAATAACTTTGCTAATGCGGTTAGTCGGTTTGGTGGACCCTTTTAAGAAGTTGTACTAAGCAATGGGCCCTTCCAAAAATCACGTGGTCTTTGTGGGGAAGGGGAGTTTAAAAATTTTTGAAACTCTTCTAGAAGTTCCTCTAGAGATTTATTCAGTAATACCTTCAGGAGTTCGTATTCTTGCTCGGATTCCTCGAGGATTTTTTTCCCCAGAAATTGTGCCGGATTCCTCGAGGAATTTGTCCTGGAATTGTTCAAGGAGTTCCTCCTGTGAGTTATCCAGGAATTATTCTAAAAGCTCATCTATGCATTTATTCAGCGATTCCTTCAGGAATTCGTACCAGAAATTCTTCTGAGATTCTTCTGGAAATTCTTCAGGTGTTTCCTCCAGGGATTTCCCCTTAGACTTCTCCAGGAATACTTCCAGAAATTTTATTCAGAGATTCCTTAAAAACACTCATGAGCTTTCTCCAGAAATTTCTACAGAAGTACATATCTTCAGGAATTCTTCCTAGGATTCATCTAGATATGGACATGGACATGAACATGGATTATTCCAGGAAGTCCTCTATTTATATAGGACTTTCTCCGAGGGATTCTCTAGGGACACTCTCAAAAATACCTATCTAGATTCTTTCAGATTTTTTATAGGTGTACAGTTTTCTCCAGGGATTTCTTTAGGAAGGAATCTAGATACAGGGAGTGATTCTTCCATAAATACTGCAGGAGTTCCTTTAGGGTTTCCTCCAGGAGTCCCTACAGGGATTCCTCCGGAAATTACGCCTAGATTTTCCCTGAAAGTTTCTCCAGAGATTCCTCTGGGAATCCATTTACGCTGCATTTGTTAACAAGTCTCTTGTTCTAGCCTCACATATGACCGGGTATATATGGAATGTCTCTGCAAAAGTGATGTTTTTCAAATATAACTATTTGTTTGCACCCGATTTGGCAGTCAATGAGATATTTCAATATGTTTAAAACCTGATTTCTCTGTATTTTCTTGACACATCGTGTCGTTGAAATCAATAAACCGAAAGTAAGTATGGTCAAAAACCATTAAGTGAATCTCATCCACCTGAGTCGGTTTTTGGTGGACCCTTTCAAAAATTGTGTAAAAGGGGTTGAAAACAAGACTTACAAGGTTAAAAACATGGAAATATCTTGTACAATAAAGTAAATTTCAATCTATTGCTTTAAATACCGAAAAAAACAGGCCCAGATCAATGAAAGTTGCCGATACCATCAATTGCGTTTAAAACTTAGAATGCATACTTCTCTGCACTCGACCCACACAGTCAAAGAACCCAACATTCATCTTGCCCAGAGTAGGTTGTAGAGAGACAGAGAGAACCCCACAATAGTGTCGCCCAAAACGAACGAAGGGGCGACCTGAAGTAGCGGTGCTAGAGCACCATCGCAAGCGAGTAGCAGACCCTCTTGATCTGAGGAGGAGGTGGTGTGGGATGGATAGGAGAAGGAACAACACACAACACTCACCGTTTCACCATACTGTCGACGACGACGACGTTCGCCGTTCCGTTGGTCTCCGTAATGACGACGACGTTTTTTTCCTCCAGTGATCCTATGATTCCAAATTTTGTCTCGAGCCCCTGGCCACCACAACCAGAGTGTGCTCCACTTCGAAATTTAGCAGGTATATCACAAAAATGAAAATTATGTATTTCTTCCGACCCAACCACACCAGCAGCACTCGCGAAACAATCGATATCCGCGTATTCCTTATAGCACTTGCTGCGACACAGAACCTTCGATTTCTTCTGCTGCTTTGTGTTTTGATTTGATGGATGATTGAAATCAGATTTTTCTTCTATAGACTTTTTGAAACACTTAGGATCTGTCTGATCGAATGCAGCGTGCAATTTGCCTTTGGAGAATGCAATTTTCTTATCTCAAACAGACTATTTCACTTTAATCAAAATGCTGCTTCAAAAACTATGACAGAGATTGTAGCACTTATTCACACAATTTTCACCTTTCCCAGCTCGAAACACACTTTCTCTATATCGCGAGGTACGACTGAATCACTTTTCAAAACAAGACGACATTTTCCTTCCTCCTCTGCTGTGAGAGCGCTTTGATTCTGCTTTATTCCTGGTCGTCGTGTTGACCCCTCGGCTGCTGGCTGCTGCTGGTGCTGCTGTTGTTGCTGATGATGATGCTCTTTCTGTCGCAGAAGAGAAACATATACACACACTCAAACATCACTACTGGCATCACTGGTTGTGCACTGACACTTCACAGATACTGTCGTTCTACGCATAGCTGTCTTATTCATATTGTTCATTGGAAGAATTTATTGAATATTGTAAATTTACAAAGGTGATTTATATAGACTCTTTATTAGTTTTTAATTTATTTTTAGACAACATTTAGAAACCAGTGTGGCGCAATAGCAGTTCTGTCAGTTGACTACTGATATTGCAACACTGTGACTATCACGGTAGGCCGATCAAGATCAAGACGATAATGAGAGGTAACGATTTGATATTGACTCGCACTGTTGATCACTACCATTGCAGCTGAACTGATATTTTGGTAGTTTTAGCCATAACTCAAACTTTAAAATGACTAACAAGCTATACTTGTAATCATGTACAACATTCTAAAATATTATCCCGGTAAGATTTAGATTTTTAAACAAATTTCAAAGCTGAGTGATACATATCTACACACCATCACAGTCAGTCCCCTTCTAATGGAAAAAGGAAAGTGACGATGACTCAAGAGAGCGTAGCACGCTGACTTGGATCACAGTCAGTCCTTCAAAATCGGTAATTTGCTTATCATCGTTGATAGTGACAGCACAGACAAACAGACGTAATACCTTGAACGATTTTCATGGAAATACATCGCCCAGTTCACACTACCTTCATCTGGTGTAAAAGTTGCACGAATCACTGTGTTGTGCAATATTGTCAACAGAAGGCGCTAGTGTGAAACGTCAAACGCATAGAAAAACGATGCGCGCGCTTCTGGTTGTGAAAGTCACAACTATGAAAATTTGAAATGATCGTTAAAAGCGTGGTCGATGGAAATTTCGCAAGTGTTACGTCTGTTTGTCTGTGGTGACAGGGTGCAACTCTGGCTGAAACTGATTAGTCATCATGTCGTCATGCAATGAGCCTTTTTACGACACGACAACAATGCTTATGATGATATCGACATTCACGCGTTAAGACACCACTTCATGTCAAATTTTCATTCATAAAATTAGCTAGTAAAATGACCATATATCACGAGTGTGCTTCTTTTCCGAATTAAAAATCCACTGAGGTTCGATCAGAAGACCTTGACGCGAAAGGCATGAGCATTGATTCACTATCACACCAGGTCTGTTCCACATTAAACAGTTGATATGGGATTGACGTGGAACCTAACAAGGACCTGTCCATAAACTACGTAGACTCTAAGAGGGAAGGGGATCTGGTCAGAGTCTACGCTCCACACAATTTTTCAAAAAATTGTAAAGTCTTGTCGTTGTCGAACAATTTCCTACATACATTTTTATGAAAATTGTTTCAGGTGTATCTGTCGGTGCAATCAGAAGAATAGAGGAACAAACGTCTTGAATTCCCGCTTCAACAGTGCATCAGAACTTCAGACGCACAAATCTCAAAAAGCAAGCTTTAAACAACGGTGCATTTCATTATTCTGTTCTTGCTCACTTGTAATAAGCTTCAAATAAGAAGACCAAGTGCTCTGGTTTTGTTTACGAAGAGATTTGTGCGCTCAAATTCGTGAGTAGGTGTCAAAGTCGGCCATTTTGGAATTCTAACAAGTCTGTCCTTAAGGGATAAAATCTTCAGAACTTCGTGATGGAACATTTGGCGCTAGTCGTAGAATAATTTCTGGTAAACATCGTAAAAGAATTGCTACTCAAATTTCAGGAGAACATTCTGTTAGGTTGTTTTCTGGTGCAACTTTTGTTCGACTGTGTTCGACTGTTTGGATGCACTAGATGTTGGATTTCTCGGCTATACAGTCTCCAAACTCCTTGGAACGACAACGGGTTTAATTTGTCCCTACGTTTCGGCAATGTTTATTGCCATCTTCAGGGGAAAAATCATTTGGTTCGTTCTATGTCTGTAGTCTTTGCTAAGCGGAATGTCTGCTTGGAATTTTTTGGTAGTCTGTACATGTGGTTGGGTTTTTTGAAAATTAATTTCAGTTATTTTGTTGGCACTGTACTGGAGTATTCAATTAGGCAGTTTTTTTTCCTATCTATTTCTTGATATATTCCTTGGGGAATTTTCAGTGAAATTTCTGCAGAAGTTGTGGATGATTTTGGTAGAAAGCGTATTAAAATCATTTGGTACTGCATAACAAACCATGTATTTGGAAAAAATCTTTTCTCTAATGTTAGCAATTCTAAATAAAACAAAAATTTCTTTAAAAAATATAAATAAGAATGGTTCAAACGTCATTCTCCGTTAGTAGTGGTACGAAGTGGAACGGAACGCAAAATCAAAACAAAACACCAAATAAGGTTGCCAGCAGTGTGTTTTCCGACGCCTACAAGGTTGGTAGAAGTTCAAATTAAAAATGAACCCCGTTGGTTTGCATGATGTGTCGTAAACGGTAAACGATATAAACATACGTGAATCCTGACATTCATTGTGAGTAATTCTTACAGAAACCTGGGAGCCATTTACGTAAAGTCTGGGATTTTATTTGTTTTTCTTGCTAATTTACTAAAATATGATAAAAAAGCATGAAAACCCCTTTGGTTGGGTTAAATTGTTGGACCCCTCGCTTGCGAAGGGGCTGACAAGATCACAAAAATGACGATTTTCCCTCAAATTGCACCAAATGTATAACGTTCTATCTCAAAATGTCTCGTTGTAACATGTACAAAACAAGACAGCCATCTTGGATTTAGACGATATTTTGAATTGTGTCATTAAATCGCGATTTAAGCTGTGTTCGAACCCACCGATTTCAATTCTGAACTCGCCATTACAAAGCTGGAAGTCTAAGCTTTTCAGAACATAAAATATTTACGTGGGAATTGACCGCAACAATGATATATCGGTGAGAACGTGAGCCAACCTCTCATTCTCTCATACTTTTTGATGTAAGCGCCACGCGCGTGCACGCGATGCCATCAATTTGGTTATCGCACGATCAGATGTGCGCGTATGGGAAAATGGGAAGTAGCCTCACACTTTCATCGATACCTCATTGTTGCGGTCCTTGCTCACCTATAGTTATTTACGTAACGAATTGCAAAAAGTAGATTGTTTCAGCATGAGTCGTACATTTATCCAACGAGGCTTGCCGAGGTGAATAAATACGAAGAGTGCTGAAAAAATCGAGTTTTGCAATGAGTTACATACTACACGCAGAAAAATAAATTGTAAACACAATTAAATTCTAGTTAAATGAACCATTTTTTTAGTCTACAATCTACTATAAGCGACAAGACAATTTTCGTTTCTAACCGATGCTTAATTGTATGCTGATCAATTTCGCCCCAAAGCTGAAATTTCCTTTTTTTAATTTCTATAGTTGTTTAACTTAAAGTTTGAATTTGTTGAACAAAATTCTGTCGCATGGTTTCATGAAGAGGCACTGGGTACCGATTTTACAGGAATTCTTTTGGTAATATTTGAATTGCCACTAATGATATCCGCAAAAGATGCTTTAAAGTGATCGATTTGACTCCGGATTAATAATGTTAACATGTCCCACCATTTTGAGTTCTAAACTATAAGAGCCAGAAAAGTTTACTGCAATGATCATTGTGCCGATAAAAAAATGATAGACAATGAACGTAATTATTAATAGATTCTATTAATGCTAATTACTAAGCTTTCAAAAGTCTGTATTTATTTAAAAAAATTAAAAACTAACCGCATGTCTTGCATAAAATATAAGACAGCTATTCGTAGAACGGCTACAGAGGAAATGTGAAATGACAACAAACATTCTTGTGTATATGTGTATGTGTGTGCATAGAAAACTGTCAGAAGCATTTGCCTGTATTCGTGTGTTCCTTTGGGTTCTTCATTCACTCACACCAATTTTTGTCAACAAAAGAGAACGGAAAAAACGCTTTGGGTTCGCCAACCAGCACTAATTTGCGCAAAAAAAGGAGGAATAAACTGCACCAAAGAAATCCCTTTTACAGCCTTTTTTCTTGTACGACCAATATTTTTTTCTACTTCCGAGTTTAACTACCCGAAAAACACACACAAAACTTTTGTTCCAGACTGATCTCTTCACGTAACACGTCCTTCACTTACTGCGGCAATTAAGAACTCTATTCTTCCTGGAAAGGGACACCAATTTGGAATAAAGAATGACCCTTATGCAACGTAATTACTTCACGAAACTTGAAAAATCGCTTTTTCACAACGCTACACGACTCAACCGTACTTGACTTGTTTGTTATCTCGAGCAAATTAGTAAAAAATTTCACGAAAACAAATTATTATCGCGACGAATCTTCCACTCACAGAACGTACATGCTTATCGGACCGTGCTCGGAACGAAACTGACTATGCGGACAAACAGTGCGAAGTGCGAGGTTTTCAGACGCTGTCTGCCAGCTAGTAGACATAAGGAAATCCGCCAGGCTGAAAAGAGAAGCATATAAAACTAGGTATCTCTTTCACGCAAGGTTTGTCAGATGCAGAGAGCAAAGTATAATGAAACGAACAGGTCACATAGAACTTGGTCCTTTTTTTTATTTTAGCGTGCACTTTTCTTCGGGGTGCCTGGTAAGAAGAGCGTCAACAGTTTACGTTGTGGGACATATTTTGCACAAGTTATAATTTGGTGAATGATTAATTGAGATCCCCAATCACATATGAAAATACATTTCGAATATCGAATATACGTTTTGAACATCCACAGATGTATATAATTAGGTCAAGCCCATTAAGGCGAAACTGGAAGCATTCCCTCACTATTTGGGTTTTGATTTTTTATTAAATAACGAAGCAATATTTTCGAAATATGTTTTCGTACACAGTTAGAGGAACGATCAAGGTATCTCCAGAACATCTTCCAGGTCGAAAATATATTTCAGATTTCAGAAAACCATTTTCGAATGAAATTCCAAAAAAATATGAAAAATTGATAGAAGTTTTAAACCTGAAAAAAAAATCTAGGAGGTGGCTCTATCCTTCCTCTAACTGTGCATGAAAACCGATTTTGGAAATATTGCTTCGTTATTTAATAAAAAAAAACCCAAAACTGAGGAAATGCCTCCAGTTTTGTTTTGAGAATCGCATGTTATCCAAAACTGAAGATTTGCCTTTGAGAAGATTCAAATATTACGTCCATCGTTTTTCGAGATTCTAGACCCTACCTCCCCCTTCTTTGGCACGCAATTTTTCTATATTCAATACACGTACTGTCACACTTTTCTAGAGAACCCCCTCCCCCTTCCCCAAAATGTTGGACGTAATTATTGGACGTTCCTTTTTCATTTAAGCCTTGACTCGAGTTTAGCCATGCAAACCATTAAAAATCATGAAAGTACGATAAATAATTTATCCTAGTTTCATGATTTAATTAATTTAATAACAAAAGATATAGGTAGATATAATAGATACATAAAACAAATTTCCAGAAAGTAAATCATTATTTCAAAAATATTGCCGTGTTTTAGTGTTCTTTCAAACCAATGGCATTAATCTAAAAGTTCCGTCGAAAACTTAAATTCTACCAAAACTTTCAGTCGAAAGTTGATCTCGGTTTCTAGATACAGTGTATCAAACAATTGTCAGTACAGCAATTTTTTGGTCAAAATATTTTTTTCATTCAAATGATCATAACTTTTTTATACATCATATCGGTAACAAATTTTGAAAACGACGTATAATCAATGCTACACCATTGATTATACGTCGTTTTCAAAATTTGTTACTGATATCATCATATTCATAAGGGCTTATATAGCCGAGGCGGAAAACGCACGGGTATTCAGCATGACAATGCTGAGGATGACGGGTTCGATTCCCGGTCGGTCCAGAATCTTTTCGTAAAGGAAATTTCCTTAACTTCCTTGGGCATAGAGTATCTTCGTGCCTGCCACGCGATATACGCATGCAAAATGGTCATTGACAGAGGAAGCTCTCAGTTAATAACTGTGGAAGTGCTCATAGAACACTAAGCTGAGAAGCAGGCTTTGTCCCAATGAGGACGTTGCGCCAAGAAGAGAGAGAGAGAGATCATCATATTCATATTCATCATATTGACTTTAAAAAATATGAAAAATCTGTATATGTTCAGAGTGTCATTTGGAAATTTACCATATTTTGATCAATAAAAGTGCCAAGTGTTTTCAGCGTTTTTAAACTCTTTTAATGTAATATTTTTATACAGGACCTACTAAACTACAAAAGTAGGTCCACAAAAGTTTCATCGAGTACATACTGAGATATAATGTTTTAAATATGTGTTCAAAAATCTTTTATAACTTTCAGAAAAACTTATCCGATCTCGCTCAAAATTTTACCAATGGAGCTTTAATATATGATCCAAGATTGGTAAAAATTTCAGCGTTTTTGATTGACGTAATAAAAAGTTATGAATATTTTTTGAATGAAAAATTATTTTGACCAAAATATTCCTGTACGGACAATTGTTTGATACACTGTAGAAATAGCTGCCAGAGTATATCACTTAAAAATTCAGCTGAGTATCTTCTCAATTTTATTGTCGCTTCGCCACCAATCTGAACTTCGCACAATCGAGTCGTGACTTGTCTCTTACTCGCGACGTTTTTGAATCATGTCAAAAATAGTGCGCACCTTTCCATTGTTATCAGCAACACAGCGCACTAGATGCGAAAAACTTGCGTGTACTTAATGTGTCGTCAAAGTCGTCAAAGAACCACTTTTAGAGCTTTCAAAAACGCCATTCCGTTCAAAAGTTATTGATGATTTTCTAGAAAAAAAAATTTCTAGAAAAAATAGACACTTTTCTACTATGTTTTCTTGAGTTACAAAAATAACACCTCTCTTTTTTATATGTTTTATAACAATATTTCTTCTTTTGAATGCTGGAAAAAGATATTTTTTACCTTTGCCCCAACCCGTAATATCGCGTTTTGAATAAACTATGATTTTTGAAGAAAAACGCTCATAACTTTCGAAGCAAAAGAGATAACGATCGTTTCAGCGCACGAAACGACGCGTTTTCAAATGCTCTTCAAGTGTTTCTTGAGTGACTTTGGTGAAAGAAACTGAAAAAGTTAAAGCCAAAAAACCGATTTTTCTTGAATCACCCTAAGCTAATTCAGAAAAATATCTCTAGATCGGTCAATCTTAAAGCTACAAAAAAAAAGACTGTCTTCAGCAAACTTGCTCAAAATTAATAGGTCTCCAACTTTTCCGAAGAATGTATATAGTTATTCTTGCCAATAAAAAAGTCTGGTTTCCAATTTCTGTGAAAATATGGACCAACCTAATTTTTATGTACATTGGAAAGAGGTCCTTATTATTAGAAACAACTTTGTAGAAGTCCATATTTCTCTAAAAAAAATAATTTGAAGGCGCTGCATGCATCTTTCCTCGTAAATCGGGTTCGTGGACATGTAGAGCAGGGGTTCCCAACTAGGGGCCCAATGATTTTTTTTAGAAAATATGAATTAAATAATTAAAACTGAGTTGTTTGAGCACAGTGGCGTAGCCTAAAATTTACTATGGGATGGGTTTTCGACGATCAATGATACTTTTTTTTTTGACACTCACATTTCGTAAGCAATGATGCAATGAACATTAAATTTGAGTAGTTAAAAAATAGCGGCGCAGCCGAAATTTTTTTTTTTTCTGGAAGCGTTTTATACTGAAAATTTGTTCCTACAAATTGTGGTGCTTGGGGGTTTGGTAGTGGTTAACCCTAAAAAATTATTCAATAGATATTTAGATTTCCGAGTTCCAAAATGTTTTAGTCTCCAGAAACACTTACCAAAACTGTCTCCATGGATGTACCAACTTTGACATTCTGTATAAATATGGGGATTTCTGAGATGTTTTGAAAGATCTCGTTTTAATCTTTAAAATAAAGAATAAATGTTAGGAAATATAATCTTTATGAATGAATAAGCACCTGGACATGTTCTGGAAACTATTGAAAAAATCACCGCTTTTCCAGTATTTCTGCAGAATCAAAGGTTTTGTACCCATCTCTTGTTTTCACGTGTTCACAATTGCAATTTAACATTTCACAAATTTCACATTTCTTTGGTAATACCGCGGCACCCCTGGACTGGCTTCATGTCCCCCTGGCAGTCCTGCAAAATATCAGTCTCAGTGCCTGTTTTTCAGCTGAAAATGAATGACTGCGGCGGTCGTTTTCAGTTCCTCGATGTGAGAACCGACAGAGTTCGAAAGCTCCATTCGTGAGCGACCCAACAAGATCAATTCCCAATCTTCCACACACTACTCATGCTGAAAGGCCATTCGTCTCAAGCGGTGGCTTGTGAGAGTGAGTGCCCTATACGCTAGCACGGGTGAAAACACTCAACTACAGAAAATTGAATGGAAATTTAGCCCTGTCAGCTCTCGCTTTCAGCACGCTGTGTGCGAGTGTGAGTACCTATTTCATTTCGCTCCCGTGTTGCTGATCGGAAAACAACAATGACAGGAAAACCAAAACGGAGAAAATGAAAAAAGCAAAATATCGCTATCATAAAGGCCTTTCGAAAAATTGCAGCACTGCCCCCTGGGGGCTGCGGACCACCGGTGGGGAGTCCGTGTGTTAGAAATTCCTCAACGAGTTCTGCTAGAGCATTCTTAAAAAAATCTAGGCATCTTCTCTAGAAATACCATCAAAAACTCCTCCATCAAGTAGAAGTTTCACTAAGAATTCTTTCAGGAGTAATTCCATGAACTCTTCCAGCAATTCTACCAGAAATTCCTCCAAGATTTCCACTAGAAATTCTTGCAGAAATTCCACCAGGAATACGTTTGCTAGTTTCACCAGCTTTTTTCTCTAGTAATTCCGAAAAAAATAACATTTGATAGATTAGACCAGGAATCCTGTCAGGATTTTCAAAAGGAATTCTTTAAAAAATCCTCAAGGAATTTGTCAAAGATTTTTGAATGAAATTCATTCAGAATTTCCTCCATGAATTCTGACAGGAACTCCTCCAGAAATTCTTCTTGAAATGTCTGCTGGATAAGTCTCGAGAAATTTCCACAGAACTTCTGGAACTGGTAGAAGTTTAAAAGGAATCCCTCGTGAAATTTCTGTAGTAATAATAGTAAGTAAACCGGCTGGAATTTATGGAGGAATTGCTGGTGTAATACTTAAAGGAATTCATGGCAAACTTTTTAAAGAATTCTGTGTTATTCCTACTAAAATACCAGAAGGGATTCCTGGTTGAATTCCTAGAGGAATACCCCGTGACATACCTGGAGAAGTTCTTGGGGGAAATTCTTGAGGAATTTATGTTGACTTTCCATGCGTATTGCATTAAGGAATTTCTGGTGGAATTTATGGTGCAATTTCAGATAGATTTCTGGGGTGGAAATGTTTGATTAATTCCTGGTATAAGTAGTGTATTAATTCTCCGAAGAATTTCTGGACGAATTCCTTGTGGAATTCATGGAATTTATGTACGTGAGAGAATTTTAGTGCATTTTTTCTAAGAAAACTTGAAGAAATTTTCGGCGGATTTCCTGGAGGATTTTTTGATTCAATTTAAAGACAAATTGCTGGTGTAACAGTACAAAATAAGACCCAACACTAAATACTAGACACTTTTGCTCAAGTTGACGACATCATTTAGTCCATCACGATCGCAATTATCTACCCCGAACTGAAATAGGCAAGCGCTCTAACTTACGTACAGTGTATCAAACAATTGTCCGTACAGCATTTTTTTGGTCAAAATAATTTTTCATTTAAATGATTAAAACTTTTTTATACGTCAATCAAAAACGCTGAAATTTTGACCAATTATAACCCATATATTAAAGCTCCATTGGTAAAATTTTGAGCGAGATCGAATAAGTTTCCTGAAAATAATAGAACTTTTAGTAAAACTTATAATATTTTTGAATACATTTTTAAAACATTATATCTCAATAAGTACTTGATGAATCTTTTTCAATATATTTCGTGTTACAGCTTATACCTAAGGCTTTCATATGCAGCTTCGTTTAAGGTTTTATATTCACTACAAAAAATATTTAAAATCTGTATATGTTCAAAGTGTTATTTGGAAAATTATCATATTTTGATCAATAAAAGTGCCAAGTGTTTACAATTTTTTTTAAACTCTCTTAATGATATATTTTTATACAGGACCTACCAAACTACATATGAAGAGTAGGTCCTATGGATTTTTCGTTCAGTTAATGCACTTTTATTGGTGGAAAACGTTTGGCAGATTATAAGTGCAAAATATGGTAAATTTTAAAACATCGTCAACTACATACGCACATTTTTCATATTTTTTGTAGTGAATATAAAACCCCAAACATGGCTGCACATGAAAGCCATAGGTATAAGATGTGACACAAAAAAAAAAATGAAAAAATTTCATCGAGTATGGTAAGTGGGGGCAGGATGGGTCACCTAAGAAATGGATCCCTATAACTTTCTAAATATAAATCGCATTTCTCTGTATTCTACCACGACTCTCAGATACACTAGTCAGCTATGATATAAGAGTATAAAAAGGTTATAAAGTTTGAAACCTGCGTCTTGACAAACAATTTCCAAAACATGACCCATCTTGCCCCACCTCATTTTAACGGGGGCAAGATGGGTCAGCTATAAGAAAACTCGATTTTCCTCCAACAAAAAATACTATATCTTCTAGTTTTTCTCTATACATCTAAGCTTCATAGACGTACAGATTACATGAAGAAAGTGTTGAAACATATCGGTAGATTATTCTCAGAACTAGAAGATTTTTGTTCGGGTAGCCATAAACGGACTTTGAAAACCTATATTTTTTTAAGGAAAATTTCAAAAATATGTTCTCAAATTTTCAGTGCTCTCATCGCTTCGATAATGTAGGTCACAGAATGGCCTTTCCATGAAAATTAAAACATTTTCAAAAACTATGCAAAACATACCGAAAAATTAGGGTGACCCATCTTGCCCCGTTTACACAATACACGTAGTCATATGGAATGTATAGCATAAGGAGTTTAACTAAAAATATTTTATTTTTTTCTGTGCGAGGAACGTATAGAATTTTCAAAACAATATACCACTTTTTTGTGCATCCCCGTCGTTCATCTGGGAAAATTATTGAAAGATTCAAAACTTATATTGTGCGATTGAAAACGGTACTGACCCATCTTGCCCCCTGACCCATCTTGCCCCCACATACCATACATATTGAGATATAATGTTTTAAAAATGTGTTCAAAAATCTTATAAGTTTTACTAAAAGTTCTATAACTTTCAGAAAACTTATTCGATCTGGCTCAAAAGTTTACTAATGGAGCTTTAATATATGATTCATGATTGGTCAAAATTTCAGCGTTTCTGATAGACGCATAAAAAAGTTATCAACATTTGAATGAAAAATTATTTTGACAAAAAAATTGTTGTACGGACAATTGTTTGATACACTGTATGTTATAGTTAAAGCATTTGCTGGTTATCAGTCAAAAATAACTAAGTGCATCAAGAAGTTGTTCTAACTAAACTATTTAAAACACTTCTTTTAGTAACTATACTAAATTAAATTCTACACAAGCTCCTTAGGTATGAGTAAATCAATCGAATAGTTACCTGATTTTTCGTTTTTTGACAATCTGAAGTGTTGACTCTAACTGCGCATCCAGAAACGAACCTAACTGAGTTTTAACTTGCAATTCATCTTTCACAGTAGGTTCACTCAATGGGCGGTGATTGAAATCGGAGATAAAATTTAGCATGATTGATTTGCCAAATATAAATTAAATAAATAATAAATATTAAATAATTGATAAACTCAGTCTTTTTGAATTTAAAACTTAATCACTTTGGTAATTCACTATCACAGTTTAGCACTTAGAATGACAATCAGATCGTCTATATTTCATTTTGAATGCACTTTTGGTATGCTCATACAATTTTAGTAATTGAAGGAAAGGTGTTGACATATATTTCATTCTCAATTTAAACGTATTACTTAAAATAAAAAATCTGAGCAGTCAGTTATATTCATGTCGAAGAAAGATATCACACTGACCGATGATAGTACCGGTATTTGTATGAATGAGCAAAGAAAAATAGACCCAATCTAGCGAACTGTCTGCAACGCTGAAGTCCTGTCGCAACATGTTCACACATGTAGCAGTAAAATTCTCTATTCGATAGATGATAGGCACGCGAAAAACGTATGACACATTCCGTAAGCCAAACGCCTCAAGATAGGCAATCAATTGCATGCGTTTATTCGAGGCCTACTGCATGTAAACTCCAGCGCAGTGAAGTGGATAGGGAATAGGTGATATCTGCAGAATGAGTGAGCAACGCATGATTCTAATAGAGAACATACTCTAAAGTAGACAAGTATGTCTATCTATTTGGGATAATCTTGTTATTTAAACACCTGGATGCACAATGGATATTATTTGAGTGGTAAGTTAATTGCTAATTTCTACGATAGTTGGAAAAGAACATAAAAGTAATGAAGTTTAATATTAAGAAATGTTACCCATTAGTAGTCTTCCTCGTAGCCATAATAGTCATCGTCGTCTCCAGTGTTCAGCATGTCAGCAAGAGATTTATGCTCCTTTTCCGGTTCCGGTTCCGGTTCGTCTTCTACCTCTTCATCGTAGTCCTCAATGATGTGTTCTGTTTGAAAATACATTGCAATTAGAAATACCAATTAACAGTGAGAATATAAGAATTTTTCAAAAGTTACAGCTAGTTGATCAGTTTTTGAAACGCTAAAGGCTTGCCTGTCCCGATCATTTTTTCTAACCCCTAGTGTATGTTACAAATAAATAAATAAATAAATAAGTAGTATAAAAGTACCGTGCTCGATTTTGAGTGCTGGCGTTTCTACGATGACCGGCTTCACATCTTCGCTCTCAACCACAGGAAGCGTCGCCGTAATGGCAGGTTTTCTGCGAGATGAACCCAGCAAATTTACGGGAGGTCGAGCTGCGCGACTAAGCGCCGTTTCCGGCTTGATTCTGGTTCGTGACAGAACATCAATATCACTCGATTCGTGCTTCATAGGTACTTCCTGTGTTGGTTCTGCAGGACCGGCACTGTCAGTGAGTGTTTTCAAAATATCGTAATTGATTTTGGTGGAAATTTTCTTCTCCTGCAGCATTTTTTCGATAGCTTCTCCGGCCGAATTCGACGGCCCGATGTTCTTCTTCCGTGCGCTTTTCCGTTTCTTCTTCTCGGGTTTTCCTTCCTCGCGCTCCTTTGCTAAACGTTCTTCTTTTTCCTTCATTTCTTTGAGATGTTCAGCATGTAGCCGATTCCACATCATGTCTTTATAACGAGCTTCTTCTTCCGTCATAATGTAACCGTTTATTTCATCGTCATCTAAATCATCTAACAAAAGCTCTCCATCGTCTTCTCTGCTTTCGGACTTGGAAATCTCTTTCCGTTCAACATTATGTGAACACATAGCCAGCAAATCCGGTTTGATACCTTCCGGAACAATCTTACGCTTCCCGTTCAGTTTCATGTCACCACTGGTTTCATCAGGATTTTCCTCCAAACATTCATTGATAATTTCTAAGGTAGACTCTTGGATGAACTGATCCGTCTCGCCGACTTCATCCACTGAGATGTCCTCGCCTTTGTATTTACGTCTTTTGTTTCTACTTTTGTGTAAATCTTTTTCCAGCGCTGCATCGATCTCTGCCTGCAACTGGTTGAACTCCGTGCTCGATTCTTCCAATTTCTGCAATCGCTCCTTATCCTTTTTTCGGGCCGCCTTGAAGGCCGGTGGATCCTGTTCGGCTTCCAGATCAACTGACATGAATTCATCCAATGTCAGGGCACTGCTGGGAGTTTCGCCAAACTCAACCAACCGCTTGCGAAGAGTCGACTCGTGGATTTTCACAATCCGGACAATGTCGTTCGGTGTGCGGCTGAACTCGTGCATACGGGCGGCCAGCAGCAGGGCTGCACCGCAAAGTCCCGAAGGACGTCGGCCCGAATGGATGGAGTCTTTCTTCATCCGTTGTACCAAACGCTGCGCTGTCATCGAAACTTCGTGAGTTTTTTCGGCGAATTCCAGCTTGTTGGCATAGCGCATGATATAGATGCAGGGATCTGAAAAAGTAAGTAAAAACATACAATAAGTAACGATGGGTAACATATAATAACTTCAGCCCTTCATCAAAACTCAAGTTCGAATAGCAATTAGCGAGCTACAGGCTAACTGTTGAAAATGTGTAGCTAAAGCTAAAAAATTCCGGTAAGAAATCAATGAATGAATCCCGAAATAAATTTCTGATTGAATCCCTGAAAAATCCAGGAAGAATACTTGAGGGAATGCCGGAAGTACATATCTCCCCGGAGAAATCCCCAAAGGAACCTCAGGAAAAACTTATTAAGCAATGTCTAAAGAATCCCGAGAAAAATCTCTAAAGAAATGCCAGGAAGATGCCTTAAATGAATCCCTGAATGAATCTTGGGAGAAATTCTTAAAGAAAACTCGAGAAAAAGAAAAGTAATTATCTCGAAAGGCATTAACGAATGAAGTCTGGGAGGAATTCTAAAAATCCAAAAAGGAGTTGTTAGTACGCTCTAGAATTTGTAGTCTGAGCTTTTTCATGACCATTGGTGAAATAGATTTTTACGTATGATTACCCACTTTTTATTTCTGTTTGGGTTCGCCACTACGACCAGTTAATAGAGCTATTGTGACGTATCCTTAGAGTAGGAATAACGAAGGATAACCTTGAAGTAACTGCAAGATGAATCTCTGAAGATACTACTGGGCTAATTCCTGCAGGAACTGCTGTATGAAATCCTGAAGGAACTGCTGCAGGAATACCTGGTGGTTTGAGACTCTCTCTAAGAGAAATCCCTACAGAAACTTATATAAAATCCCTGATTGAAATTTAAGATGAATCCCTGGAAAAAAGTCCTAACTCTAAGTCTCCTAAACTTATATCCTCCGAAAGGATTCTTTCAGGCATCCCAAAAAAGGTATCCCGGAGGAATCTATGAAGAATTTCCAAGAGAAATTTCCGAAAAATGTTCAGGCGGAATCCCTGAACGAGTTACAGGAGGAATTCATAAAGAAATTCCAGGAGGATTTCCCGAAGGCTCCAGAAGGAATCCCCGAAGAAATTTCAGAAAGAATCTCCGCGAGGAATCTTCGATAGAATTCCAGGAGGAATCCCCGAAGTAATTCGGGGAGAAACTCCCGAAGGAATTTCAGGAGGAATTCCCGAAAGAATTCCAGGAGGAACCCCCGAAGGAATTCCAAAAAAAAAATCCCCGAGGGATTTGTAGGAGGTAGCCAACTAACATTTTCAGCGGTATAAGCTTCAGTCATCTGCTTTCTGTTGTGTAACCATCAAATTGAAGCAGTCAAAGCTTAGTAAAAGGGAAGCTAGTCAAATATAAACCATAAGCTAATACACGACTGCAAAACAAGCACCATACAGCTACCAAACTCGGTTTTCAAAAATCAATCACTTGTCACTGGGACTGCCTTTACTGCACTTTGTTCCAACTCCGGGAGATCTCCAGGAAGATGTAAAAACTTGAACAAATCGAATAGGCGTCCCCACTAACAAAACAGCTGCTACTATACAGTACAATTCGTAATACTAACAAATCCACAAACCAGAAGCGCTTTGAAGGTCGTTATGGGATATCATTACAGCTAGAAGCTGTAATAAAGAAACTGTTGGTATACCAACACGGCTTGTCGGATGTAAACATTATTGTCAAAACAAACTTCGAGCGTGATATATAGCTACTACACAAATACTTTACAGCTATCTATCTCTGTGCTGTGACATTATTTTGGTTGCTTTTATTACACTTTAATCCAACTCCGGAAGATGTACAAATCGAATAAGAGTCCTAGCCAACAAAACAGCTGCTTTTATATAGTACATTTTGTAATACACAAATACACAAAACAACAGCGCTTAGTAAGTGTTTAAAGAACACTCTTTCAGCTAGAAGCGGTGACGGAAAATCTGCTGGCGCAATCACACAGCTTCTTCAATGTAAACATTGCGTTTGGCGTTTCACAAGCTTTTGCAACAAGATGAAGTTGGATAAGGTTTCTTGTGGCACAATTATGAAGCCTTGTCTGGAGTAAAACAAAACGGGCTATTTTCTATGCTATTTATAAATAACAGTATGGCAGCGAGGACATCATCGGGACCAGTGAATTCGGAGATCGGGAGTTCGATTCCAAGTAGCGGCAAGTACTTTAAAAATTCAATTTTAAAAGCATTAATTCCAGTTCCACAAGTATTGCGTCACGGTACATATCCATAAACTAATTATATTTAATCGATTAATTTGGGGATGCCGTAACTATAAAAAGGCTGAAAAAGCGCCTTCTCAAGAGGTTATTCCGTTAGTGGTTACATAGGAGCCGAGAAAAGAGCTATGACTAGGTGGCATAGAAGCTGATCGCACAGCATGTACAAGTGGATTAAGTTCGCCAGATTCATTGGTATAGGGCTTGCATAGAAGCTTCCGGCCATATGTACAACACAGTAACTCAGCATCAAGCCGTATTAAGGACGCTTTGTTGACGTTTACATTTACAATAAATGTTAGTTGGGTATCCCCGAACAATTTCCAAGCGAGATCCTCGAAAGAGTTTTAGGAGAAATCTCCGAAGGAATTCCAGGAGGAATCTTCGAAGAAATTCCTGGAGGAATCCCAGAACTAAATCCTGGAAGAATTCTTGAAAGAAATCTTGTAAGAGTTCTTGTAGAAACTCCATGAAAGATCCATCAAGGAAATCTTGGAGATATGCCTGATTATACTGCCGTAATTCTGCAAAGTGACGTAAGCGCCATTCAAAATGTCGATATTTTTTGGTATATTATACATCATATCTGGTGTAAAATTAACACTGTGGTATGCCAGCTGCGCTAGAATCCAAAATCTAGTGGTAATCTATCATCTATGGAAAGAAACTTAAAGGATAAGCAAGAGTTTTATGCATAATAACCAAAGAATTACGGCAGTATAGCCCTAAAGAAGTTCTTGAAGAAATCCTTAGAAGAATGCCAGAAAGAACGTCTGGAGAAATCTCTGATGTTCCTCTGTAAATCCTAGAGGCATCCCTGATTCCTCTTGGAAAAACCCCCGAAAGAACTCCAGGAGGGGTCCTTGGAAGAACTCCTGAGAGATTCCATGAAGAAATTTCTTGAATCTCCGAAGGAACTCCTGGAATGATCGCTGAAGGAACTTCTATTGGAATCTCTGAAGGGGGAATCTCCAAATTCTCTTCGATTGTAATCCCTAAATTCCTCAGATTCATCTGTAAGAATATATTAAGTAAATCCTCGAGTCTTGTATTAACGAGATTTTTCCTCTTTGCTTGGAGGTATCCTCATATTTTTTGTAAGATGATAACAAAATCCTGGAGAGATCCCTGAAGGAACTTCTGAAGAGATATGCAGTACACGATCTTCTGAAACTCCTGAAGGAATCTCTAAAAAAAACTCTTGGACTAATCCCTGTAAGGACTCCTGTACATACTCCTAAAGGAATCCTTGGAGTAACTTCTAGACTAATCTCCAAAGGACTTCCTTTGGGAATTCCTAAAAGACTTCTAGAAGAATTCCTGATTGATCTCCTTGAGACATCCTTGAATCCTTCGAAAATATAATCTCTGAAGGAACTTCTGCAGCCTCCTGAAACTACTGGGGAGATCCCTGAAGGAGCACCGATACTTGAACGAACTTCTGGAGCAGTTCCTGAAAGAATTTATACATTGCAACCTCTACAAAATTTCCATAAGACATCCCGAAAGAATTTCAAGAGGAATTCCCGAAGATATATCAGGATATATTCTTGAAGAAATTCCAGGAGAAATCATTGAAAGAACTCCATGAGGAATTTCTTTAAAAAATATTGGAGGAATCCTTGAAGGAACTCCTGCAGAATTTACTAAAGGAACTCCTGGGGAGCAACTCCTGTAGTAATACCTGACAGATCTTCTGAAGATATTCATGGTGAAATTTCTAGAGGAATCTCTGAATCCTCCTGGATGCATTTCTGAAAAAACTACTTGTGATAACTTTGAAGGAACTCCTGTAGAGATATTTAAAATAACTTTTGGAGAAATTTTTGACTGGAATTTTAGAGGAATCTTTGAAGGAATTTTAGGAGGATTTTTTGAAGGAATTCCAGTAGGAATCTCCGATGTAATGAAACTCCTGTAGGAATCTATGAAAAAAAAAAATTCTGGATGAATCCCTGATGGAGATCTCCTGGAGGCATTACTGAATCCTTGTAAAAGAATCTCTCAAGAAACTTCTGGAGAGATGTAAATGATAAATAAATATTTTTTTCCATCCACTATTTATTTATTAAGGCCCAATCACCATATAGTTTTACGGGGCCGACTTTCGTTTTTACAATGCTATGTTATTACATTATAAGTTCACCACTGGACAAAAAATATATTTGAAAGTCTACTAAGTTGCTGAAAACAGATGTTCTAACAAAGGATATTTAACTATTATTTTTTTCCAAAATTGCACAATTACTGGGATCAAAGCTATAATTAATATGCTTGTAATACTGTCCTTAATAAAAGTTTTACAGAGAAGATTAACAAATTGAGAAATGGAACATATTGATTTTCGAATAGCTGAGCTGGCTTTCACTTTTTGGCTTTCATTCCTTGTAGATAGCTGTGAAGACCTTGATGCGAAACTGGGTGTTTCTCGGCGATCCAGTGAATTTTGCGAACGATTCTTAAGATTGGCATATGCAATTTTTCGCATTGTCCGTTGCTTACTTTGAAATTGTTGATGTTTCTTTTGCAGCATCGGCTTGTGATAAAAGAAGCGCACTGGTAGTTTGACATTGCGAAACTGTAGGTAGTCCGGTAAAACTGTAGCAGCAAATGTGATACGTATAGCAGGTAAAGCATTCTTCTCGCTGATATTGGTAGAACGTTTGGTGAGATAACAAGCATCCAATACCGGTACCGCAGGTAAATCTTTAGCCATATAAATGCCAAATCCATTGCGTCGCACTTCGGCTGGATCTAGATGCTGATTACACAAGTTTACAAAATAAAACGAAAGTCGTGAACTTCTGTCAACGACCAAAATTTTTGAAGCACAATTTAGTGCTGATTTCGAAACCGATCTCGAACCGATCGAAACTTTTCAAAATATGTAATTTACTAAAATTCAAATATATTGCGTTTTGTTCAACCAATTTTAAATCTATTTCCATAAATTAAAAGCTGAATACAATACCATTCGGTCATCTGAATACAGGTTTTGCGTCAGATTGATGAAATTCAAGATATTGGCGAGTTTTAGGGACGATCTTCTTAAATTTTAGCAAAATTCCCTAATTTTTTTGAAGAAATGTATTTTTTTCAATAAGAAAAAAACAACTTAAAAATTTTTTCTCGACGTTTATTTGACATATCATATGTAGGCGAGTTACAGTAAAAAATTCAGCTCAATCGGAGCATTGATTACGGAGAATGAGGTGTGTGAAGTGAGCGACGTTGCTTAAAAATAGAACAAAAATCGATTTCAAATCATCAACCTTGTATGGAAAGTCGAAAAATTTTCTGCTCTACTGTAATTTTTTTCCTTCGCGTTTTCGAACTCAGGGCATGATTCTACACCAAAAATGATCATCAGCTTACCGAGTTCAAAAATTCTGTAAACTAGTGTTATAAACGACGCCGTCAATCTCAGTACGATGGGCTGGTGCATAAAGATGAAACGTTGAGCGAATTTGCGAAGAAGATTGCAACAAGTCGTTGGCTTCTTTTCGGTTGTCGAAAGTGATCTGAACCTTATCTTGGTTCAAATATTTCGTCTCACTGACAGACTTGTAGGTTCGATGAAGAAAATCAGCGATATCGAACACATTAATTGGATTATCCAACCGGCGAAGACAAACTATAAAAGGAGCGATTGCCATTTTCGGATATATTCTAATCCTCTTGGCTGATGCAGACACTGTTTCCATTGTGTGGAATGAGGTAGTACTTTGTTTGTAAAAAACACTACGCTTGCTTCAGAGCAAAGAACAAAACGATCCGATCGATTCGGCAACTGAGGGTCAACTGGTAAATAAATAATAAAATCTTATAAAAAAAAAGAAAAAAAAATGCCAAGAGTTTCGTATTTAGATGGAATTCTATTTGAAATCTATTTGATTTTTTTTTTGAAGTTCATAATAACAGTCTTCTTCATAGTTTGCTTAAAGCAATAGAAATATAAAATGAGACAGACTACAGTACGAATGACCTGACTTCAAATTATAAGAACGTACTATTTTAAATTTTAAGGGCACAACTTTAGTGTTTGATTTCTTTTTGTTGATTTTCTCTTGAGAGTGTTTTTATTCCGAAAATTCGTTCCTTTTTTGGATTACCTCTAGGTGATCAGCAAGAGAGAAGATTTTTACTAGCATTTACTTTCTAGAACTGCAAAATTATCCGAATATGAATAATCCATTTTTTCTATCGTTAATAATCATAGGTATTACAGTAGACGTTCGGTCTTGCAAACGGTTTAACCGCAATGTTTTTACTGCAAGTGCGGTAAGTTGAATTTGCAGTTATCTCACCGCTTAACGTCAAAATAATGTCAGGTATAGGACGTTGGGTGGATATAGCTTAAAAACGTCATCGAGCCTCTGTTGACTTGATGCACCATTGTTGTAACCTCGGTTGTAACCTTATTAGATGGTAACAAAAATAAAAGAATCACATTTTTAGAAATGACTTAATCTTTAGTTGAAACCTATGCAATAAAAAGAGTTGCTTTTCAAAATAATTAAAAAAAAAACGTCGTGCGTCTTAGCATATGTCCGTCACTTCACAATTTAAGTGATTTAAAACTAACTCATAGTTAAGTCCATTCCTTTACCATCAGCTTAGCAATGTAATTTAGCTTATGCATCCGGAAGCGCAGTCAGCGCTAGAGCAACTTTCAATCACTTGATCGTCACATAACTAGTGCAAGTTGTCAACGTTTGCATTCAATACATAGATGCAGCGCTAGAGGTAATCCAACATCAATCATCATGGTTATCTACTCGGATAAGTTCCCCGTCTTATTTTCCATTAAAGCAGTAAGCAATTGCCTAATGTGGGAATAACATGACGTACATAAGTTGCACAGCATAGACTCAAAGTATTACACAAGTTGAAGCATTCGATGATCAATTCAATGATCAATATTCACGTCTGAAACAAATGCACAAGTGTAAAATGTCATAAATAAGAAAAATAAAATATTTACGTATTTGAAAACACATGTAGACAAACTGTCTATTTTTCTAATGATATAGATTTAATAATGCATGATTTACTAATCTTCCCAGAAGAGATCTATTTTCGGTCCGAAACATTTGCATACTTTCGTGGACAACTTTATAGTGCTCCGGCAGACACGCAATAAAATAGCTTGAACATGTAGTTACGAAAGATCAGAATAGGTAGATGGTTCTGGAAGAAAAATCAACTTTCAGCACAGCACTTGCTTGCCATCATGTCATGAACCGGTAAGGACAAGCCTATTCGCGACCAACGACAACGCAAGCTAGATGCAACGCATACGGATAGACAGACACAAACAGTGCAGTGTGTAGTGCTATGCTTTGCTACAAAGTGCACAGATCGTTACGTCACCGAATGCAATTTCTCAATAAACTTGAAAACTAACCAAGGAGACGGGGCCCCCGCGATCATACTAGTGCAGCAACCTGAACCTTCCCCAAGTCGAGATGCATTAGCTAATGAAGAGCGTTGATAGTAGTGCAGCATTGCATTGGTGAATGCAGTTTTGTTTCTCTTGGGTAGATGTACCGGAGACGATTGTTAAAAGCCGGTGTATGTTTTGTTTTTTTTTTGTTGACGTGCTTGAGTTTTTTTTTTCTTGTCAAGAAAATCTAATAAAAAGTTATATCGCTATACTGTGAATCTTAGACAAAATTGACACAAGCTCAACAGTCAAGAGCTACCCGATTGGAGATGAAAAGCAAACAAAAACAATAATAAAATAGTTTTTTTTTTTGAGTAATTTTAACATATATGCATTTTTTTATGAGAAGCTTAAATAATATGTGAATAACATTATATGATATCATGACAAAGTACGCCAGTTGTCCATTACACTAGTTTACAAAACAAAACGGAAGTCATGACCATCAAAATTTTTGAACCATAATTCAAGACCAACAATTGAAAAGGCCGCATCACCATTGCGTAAACAAACACATTTCTGCCGACTTGGGGCCTTCTGGGATCCACCCACGCATCTCACCACCACTAACAGAAAGCTTGATGTTTGCGCTTTCTGTTAGTGGTGGTGAGGTGTGTGGGTGGAGTTCAAGTCGACAGAAACATGTTAGTTTACAAAATGTTAATATAGCCTTTTCAATTGTTGGTCTTAAATTATGTGCTCATATCAAAATTGTGCTTCAATTTTTTTTTTTAAATAAAACAGTTTTTGAGTTTTTCCTGAAAATCGAGCTCCACGGTGGTTCTATACTATTTCCCGGAAAGACATTTCCCGGAAATCATTTCCCGGATACCCCATTTCCCGGAAAGACATTTTCCGGAATAACCCATTTCCCGGAAAACCATTTTCCGGAAAGTTCCATTTCCCGGAATGCCTAATTTCCCGGAATTCCAAAAAATCGAGCCCTAAAGCTTTTTTTTATAATTTTTTTCAAGATTGTAGAACTTAATAAATGAATGGAACTCGGATTCTCGTTTCAGTTCACTTAACAAAGTAGAGCCAGCATCGTTGAGCCGAACGGATATATTTTGACTGGCTTTTCAATAACAAATTTTTCTTCCTTTTCGTCAAAGGCTGTTCATGGTGCATTTATATAGTTGAACTGCTAACTGCAGAGGAGATTTGCCCTTCTTGAATTTACTGTGTGTTCTTTCCAACGATGTAACGTTACAGAATTGAATCGCGCCCAATTTATTAATTCTATCTGGTGTTTTTCCTTCTTCAAAAATGGGTTTTCTTTCGACCTGAAAGAGCAATACATTTTTAAGAGAAGAAAAAAAATATCAGATAATGTCAATAGTTTGGCTAGCTATTAAATACGCAACGTTGTAACTAGAAAGAACAATTTGTTAAATAAAGAAGGGCAAATCTCCTATATAGAAAGCAGCAAGTACCAATAAAACACATGGTTACCAACATGTGTTTAATTGGCACTTGTTGCATTCTATATAGGAGATTTGCCCTTCTTTATTTAATAGGCTGTTCTTTCTAGTTACAACAATGCGTATTTGAACTATTACCTCTATCTGATATTTTTCCTTCTCTCACAAATGTGTTGTTCACTGTTACTGTTACAGAGTTGTTTAATTGACATACTCTCAATTGCACCTTTAGAAATTTTCCCTTCTTCTAGCAATGGGCTGTTCTTTCGAGGCCTGTTTTTCGATCGCTTTCATTTCAATCTAGCCTAATGACAAATTGGTTTAGTAATAATGTGGCCAAATGTATTTTCGGCCAAATTAGCCACACCCAATCGTTGAACAAAAACTTGAAGTTGGCCTCTTGTTATTTACAGTTTTAAAGGTTTAGTTTCAAAAAGGCAGAGCACATATGAGAGAAACAATAAGAGGGTGAGTGCTACAGATAAATTTAATACAGTATACTCTTCTTTAATATAGTTATTTATTGACTTCCCCCTTTTTTTTAAATTTGACAAATCGTCTCTCACTTATTTTTTTTTTTTCATTTCAACGTTTTATTTTTGTTTTTTTTTGTTCGCGTCTGATATGTAGGTTTTGTCGAAAGATGAGCCGACTTTTTCATTTCTTGAGCTAATATTGACTAATTTGCAACCCACCTATAGAGCTCGTAAATAGTAAGAAACTTTAGACCAAGAGTATACTAATTACAAACTATGCGCAAAATGCAATAGCTAATAATTTATTAGATATTATTCCTTTCTTTTGTTTCCTTACGAGTGTTATCTTTTGGAATCACAGCTGCCAGAATTGTCATTGAAAATTTACCTTCATTAAACAATGGCTGTTCATTTGTACTCATCACTACAAAACTGTTGGCATGATAACTACTAATATTTTAAAATGTTTTGTCGAAGATTTGGAAATAACGCTGAAACCCCTGCTCAAATTCTTCAACGAATACCAACCAAAATAAGTCAATTATTGTGCATTTCATAAAAGGTTGAAACTTAATGAGTGTGGGAATAGCGGTAACAACTTTCCGGGAAATGCTCCATTCCGGAAAATGGGTTTCCGGAATATGGGACATTCCGGAAAATGGGTTTCCGGGAAATGGGTCATTCCGGGAAATGTTTTCCGGAAAATGTCTTTCCGGAAAATGATTTTCCGGGAAATGTCATAGAATCCTCCACGGTTTCAAAAAATATGGAATTTACTAAAATATAAACAGTTGTAACTCTTATAGGAAATTCAATCAAACTTTTGTCCTACGTCTTTTTTTATGGACATGTTGCCACCTTCTGTATTTTTTCTTTCACGTTTTCGAATTCAGGGCATGTTTCTACACTAAAAATGATCATTAGCTTACCGAGTTCAAAAATGCTGTAAACTAGAGTTATTGATAATAACTTGGGTAATTCAAAAATTATTAAACTGGTCGACAGTAATTGATCATGAGCATAGATTGGAGCCGGATTACAACGTCACATAGTCCCGGACTTCAAGTCGCATTTTTTTTTTTGCGAAATAGCGTCCAAAAGTTTGGATGCGTCATACCTTATGTGCCTTCTTTCCTTGGACTTCGTGGCGTATCTGCAAGTTCGGACGTTATGCCTCGTAAAAATGCGACATAAAGTTCTGGGACTTTATGGCCTCGGACGTTTTGATACTGCGCCCAACACACGTCATACTAACATTCCTTCTCCTCCTCAATGGCCGTAAGTAAGTGACCAGTGCCGTTATTGACTTAATAAAGTTTGGGTTCTCGAAAATGCGAAGCTCCGTTAATTGATTCTTTGTGCAATTTAGATTGTTCTGGTCAATCACGGAGTAGGAACTACGAATTGTACGGCCATCGTCTATTGCTACTAGAGACCGAGATAACTTCTACTTCTCCACGACTGTCACTGGAAGAAGTTTTTGTCATAGTGAGGAGAAGGAAAAGTCACATAATCTGGATTCACTTTGGTTAGTGATGTGATGGGGTCTCCAGTTAGCCTAGTGATTAAGGCTATGGATCGCCAATCCGGAGACGGCGGGTTCGATTCCCGTTTCGGTAGGGAAAACTCCTTGGGCATAGTGTATCATTGTGCTTGCCTCACACTATACAAATTCATGCAATGGCAGGCAAAGAAAGCCCATCAATTAATAACTGTGGAAGTGATCACAGTTCCAGGGAGAACGTCGAGCCATAAAGAAGAAGAAGAAGAAGAAGAAGAAGAAGTGATGTGATTCATGCAACCTCTGTTTGAACACTCATTTACTTTTTGACTAGAATATAAAAATGTGACCAAAGATGACAAACCATATAAATTATTGCGTAAATGCCAAAATTAGAGAAAACAATAAATTATTATTAACCAAAAATGACTCGGGGCACACTACGAACTCCTGTTAAACTGGCCGACAGTAATTATCGGAAAAGAACAATAAATTAATTTTCGCTCTTGCAAACCTTAACTCCCACCCCCCCCACCCCCCTTAAGGCCATCTGCAACGTTAAAACTCCAATGGAATGCCCTTCAAACCTAATAAAATTCCCCGAAATACCCTTGAGACCCTAGGAACTCTGTTTATATCCCCTCAAACTCATTTGAAATTCTCCTTGGACCCCTGAAGCCCCCCAAACACCCCTGCAATCCCTTGTAATATTCTGAAACCCCATGGAACGCACATGAAAACCCAAGGAACGCCCTTAGAATCCCCCGGTACATTCCTAGAGCGCCCCTGCAATTCTGTCAAACCCTGAAACCTGAGTCCCTTTAAAGCCCCCAAAAACATTCCTGTAATCCTATGTAACCCCCGGGAACGTCCCTGAAACTCTCTGGAACGCTTCTTAAACCCTATAAACCCAATGGAACGCCCATGAAACTTCTAGAACCCCGGAAATCCCATTAAATCCTCCGGAGCGCCCCTGAAACCCCCTGAGGTCCCTTAATCATCCATGGAGCACCCCTGAAACCTCCTGGACTCCATGGACCCCCTAGAGCCCCATGGAACACCTCTGGAATGCCTCTGAAGCTCCCTGAAACCTCTTGGAATGCCTCCAAACCCCCCTTGAAACCACAATCTTGGTGTGTTTGAATGAAATTCATGCCACACAGCCTCATGCAATTATGTTCTATTAAGTGCTAAATTCAATGTTTGTTTAAGAATCTTCAAGAGCTCGCTGAGTACAGATCATCTGATGTACAATCCTAAACAGAATAGAACGTTTTGCATTCCCTTTAAAAGCATCTGAAATCCCCATAAAGCTCACCAGCGGTTTAAAATGTAGGCCCGCTTAAACCCCCTCAAAACTTCTTGTAATGCCTCTGAAATTCTCCGGAATCCTCCAATACCTCTCTGAAACCCGCTGAAAATCCTCTGTAACTCCCTGAAATGCCTTCAAAAACCCCCTGATCCGTGTGGCTCGACATTTCTTTTTGTTTTTGCATGTTTCTTCTCTGCGCTTCGCTCCCGCGTACAATGATAAAGAGAACAAAAACGTGCATTTGAGGCACATTGCGAGAGTAAATGCTTCTAATGAGGCTTCAGGGCGTATCAAGGCTTTGAGACTTTAAAGCGATAATAGGCGGGGTATTATATTGCTGTGCATCGTTCCCAAAATGCTCTGCAAGATGGTTTTGGTGTGCGATTGATCGTGAACCAAATCGTGGGTTGCTGTGGCAGCCCATTACCATGGAGCACGTAAATGACGAATTGGCTGATGACGTTGCTCTCCTAGCTCCTAGCTGATATGCAGAGCAAGCTCGATGATCTTGCTGATCGCTCTTCGGCGGCAGGTCTTACCATCAACGTCAACAAAACCAAATCGTTGGATGTAAATACGGTCAACCCTTCCAGCTTCAAGCTAGCTGGGCAAGCAATAGAGAATAATGAAAGCCTCCAATATCTTGGGTAGCCAAATTGCGGCCAATGGAGGCACCAAGATCGACATTGGTGTACGGATCAAGAAGGCGAGGGCTGCCTTTGCGAGTTAAAGAAAGTATGTAAAAACAATCAGATTAGTCGACGCACTAAAATCCGAATTTTCAACTCGAATGTGAAACCTGTGCTGCTGTAAGCCAGTGAAACTTGGTGTGTATCAGCGGAGAACACTCAGCGGTTACAGGTCTTCATTAATAGAAGCCTGCGGTATATAATTCGCACATGGTGGCCTTACAATTGGATCTCTAGCGTGGCTCACAAGAGAACCTCTGAAACCTCCGAATACGCTGCTATAACGTCTCTGAAATCCACTCTGCATCTTCTTGAAATGCCTTCGAAACCTGCTCCCTGAATCCCCTTGGACCCGGTAACGCACAGAAGATCCTCCTATGCCCCCAAAATACCCCTATAACGCCTCCGGAACCCCCTGAAATCCTATAAAACTTCCTGAAATGTCTATGAAAACTTCCTGAAATCCATTCGGACTTTCTGTAACGCACATGACATGTCTCCGAAACCCCCCATACAACGGTCTAGTAACACCTCAGAAACTCGTTAAAAATCCTCTGAAGCTTCCTGAAATGCCTCTGAAACCCCCTGGAACGCACTTGTGATTCTTTAAAACTCCCCGGAAACGCCTCTGACGTAACCCCATCCCTCCTGAAACTCACTTGAAAGCCTTCTGGATTCCTGCGACATAGTTATTAATAGAGTTATGGAACACTTCTCAAGCTGATTTCCCAATGTTTGCATTTCAGACTATCACAAGTCATGCTAGACTTTTACCAGATTTGTGCTGGAATTCAATGTTATTTAAAATAATTGAAAAAAAAATCAGCAGCATTTTGCAAGAGATGATTCTACTTAACCCTCAAGAGGATACCTTAAATGAAGGTCCGTTTTGGGACCCTGGGGACCCCAACATATATTCTCGCGTATCTCGTGATCCTTACTTTTTGAAAGGGTGATGTTTTCAGCAAAGATGTTAGGAAAGTCAAGGCCTATCTAGTGACGAACAATTTAGTTCGGGAAGTTTCCGCTAGGTGGTGCTAGTGAGCATTGAAAAATGCCCCCGATCTACAGGATATAACGTAGCAACAAGCGGACAAGGACAAGACGTGCCGAAACAATAGGGTAAATCGCACTGCTGTAGACGAGTAGACATTAGTGTGGGTCATCGGAACCGTTTTCTCAGATCAAAGCTGTTTTGGTTCCGTTTCGGGTCCTGAGTATCTGTGCAAAATTTGAGCACGATCGGTTACGTCTACACTTTGCGCATTGCAATTGAAATTTGTATGGGATTTTGTATGAGAAAACATACTTTTTTGCATTTTAGCCATAAGTTGAAAAAGTTTGTCTAAAACTTTTTAACCGATACTGTAAAATGATAGCCTAGGATGTTCTGATAAACTTTGTTGAAGACCGCAAAGCGATCCGATGCTTGTGAAAATAGTTATAACCAACGAACCGCATGCATGCATTTATGTTTTAACATGTAAAGGAATAACAATAACAACAAAATCATGCTGTTTCGCCAAGCAATGCCAACGCTATAACTTTTTTCATAAGCATCAGATCACTTCGCGGTTTTCGACAAAGTTTTTCAGGACACCCTAGGCTATGTTTTCACTTTATCGGATACATGGTTTTAGAAAAAAACGAGCTTGTTATGAGAGAAATGCAAAAAAGTGTGTTTTCCCATGTTAAACCCCATACAAACTTCAAACGTGATGCGCAAAACGTAGACATAACCGATCGTGCTCAAATTTTGCACAATTATTTGGGTCCTGATATGGGATCAAAAAAACTTTGATCTGATGGGATACCATTGAATTTTTCATTTTTCCATATAAACTATGACCCACTCTAGTAGACATATATGTCCAGCGGGTCAAAAGGGGTCATTCAAATATTACGTAACGCAAAGGAGTGGGAGGTGGTCTAGCGCTGTGTTACGTTTCATTCAAAATTTTCCATACAAAAGTTGTTGCACGGAGAAGGGAGGAGCCCTTAAGTTGTCAAATTTTGCGTTTCGTAATATTTGAATAAACCCAAGAGGAATCAGAGACAAACAGACGTAACACTATTAAAATTTAAATCTCATATATCTCAGGATCCTGATTACACTAGTCGACAAAATTGAAACTTTTTTCACGCACTTTGACCATTTGTCCCATTTCTAATGGAATTTGGCCCGCTGAATCCGAAGCTGACTTCAGAATTCTCGTAACACGTACAGTTTTTGAGAAAAATAGGGTTTTATTCACAAAGTTTCATATTTTCAAAGAAAATTCAGTATTGTCTTTAAAATTTTAAATTTTTCATCTGCTCATTATAACCAATATTCATATTCAATAGATTTTGATGCACTGAATCAGAATCTGACCTTATAATTTTAGTAATACGTAATTTTTTTGAGAAAAATTGGGTTTTATTCACAAATTCCACATTTTCATAGAAAAAAGACTATTGTATTTATAATTTTATTTTTTATCTGCCCATCTTTACCAATATTTATATTCAATAGATTTTCATATTCTGATTTGCAATCTGACCTAAGAATTTCTGCAACACGTAAATTTTTTGAGAAAATAGGGTTTTAAACACAAAATTTCATATTTTCATATAAAATAAACTATGTACTGTCTTTACAATTTTAATTTGTTTTTATCTGCTCATCTTAACCAATATTTGTATTTAATAGATTTTCATATTCTGATTCAGAATCTGGCCTAAGAATTTCTGTAACACGTAAAACTTTAGAGAAAAATAGGGTGATACAAAAAAAAATCATATTCTCATAGAAAATAAAATATTGTGTTTAAAATTTTATCTCCTCATCTTAACCAATATTTAATAGATTCTGATTCAATGATTCGGAAACTGATCTGTAACCCGTGAATTTTTTGAGAAAAATAAAACCCCATTGTCACAAAATTCCATATTTTCATAGAAAATAAAATATTATCTTGGTTTTTTATATTTATTTAAGGTCCTCGCATCAAAACATATATTTATATGTGATAAATTTCAATCTGCTTATTCAAAATCTAACCCCAGAACTTCTGTACCACGTACAGTTTTTGAGAAAAACTTTTCATATATTCGTGTAAAATACATTTTTTTTTTAAATTAGCATATGCTCATTGAACTGCATAATTATATTTTATTGGCTGTCCGTTTATTACGTAAGGGAAATCACACGATTTTTCGACGCCCCCTCCCTCTCTCGGTAGTTTATTTTTTTGTATGTGAACCCACACTTTTTATTTGTATGCGCGAAAGATTTCTCAAACCCCCCTCCCTCCATTAACCATTACGTCATTAATGGGCAGCTTTTAACTAGATCGCAATAGATTGTATTTAACTGATCCCCTTATTCCTTGTTCTTACCTTAGAATTACTGTAACACAGTTTTTTTAAGTAGGATTTTATTAATAAAATTTCATATTCTAATAAAAATAATTTAAATAGAATTGTAGCGCAGGTTAATTAGGTTGTTACCCAGAAATGTAAGTGAATCATTTTTTTTTGTATATGCTTTTGAATTAATCGAAATATATTTGCAACATTGAAGCTACCCAGTTTGGCAACTACCAAGACTGTGTTTTCCTTTTACTTACGCCAACAATTATTTTTTTCAAAAATTGTACGTGTTACAGAAATTCTTGGGTCAGATTTCGAATCAGCATATGTAAATCCATTAAACAGAAATATTTGTGAGGATGCGCAGATAATAAAAAAATAAAATTATAAAGACAATAGTTTTTCCATGAAAATATGAAATTTTGTGAATAAAATATTTTTCTCAAAAATTAGACGTGTTACAGAAATTCTTAGGTCAGATTTCAAATAAGTGAAATAAAATATTTTAAATATAAAATATGAATTAAGATGAGTAGATAAAAACTTTAAAATTATAAATACAATATTTTATTTTCTTTGAAAATATTAAATTTTGTGAATAAAACCCTTTTTTTTCTCAAAAACTGCACGTGTTACAGAGATTTTTAGGTTAGTTACCAAATCGGTGGATGAAAATCTAATAAATATAAATATTGGCTAAAATGAGGAGATAAAAAAATTAAAATTATGAAGACAGTAGTTTATTTTCTTTGAAAATATGAAATTTTGTAAATAAAGCCCCATTTTTCTCAAAAAAAAAAAAACATTATACAGAAATTCTTAGGTCAGATTCTGAATCAGTGGATCAAAATCTATTGAATTTAAATATTGGTTATGATGAGCAGATAAACAAATAGCAAATATTAAGACAATACATATTTTGTTTTCTATGAATATATGAAATTTTGTGAATAAAACCCTATTTTTCTCAAAAACTGTACGTGTTACAGAAATTCCGAAGTCAAATTCGGAATCAGCGGGCCAAAATCCTTCGGAAATGGATCAAGTGGTCAAAGTGCGTGATCCACTGTCGACCAGTGTTACTTATATAGTTGATGTCTTCGGCAAAGTTGTTTGGTTGGTCAAGAACTTATAGATTATGGACCGTTTGATTCGATATACCACCACTAGGCAGTGCTAGATAGCATGCGAATTTTTTATCTCATATTATCTCAGGATCCTGATTTCTTAGAAAAATGGTGTCTTAGTTGTTGGGTAGGTCAAAAATGTTCAGTTGATGAGCCATTTGATACGAACTCTCCTATTGGGAGACGCTGGTGCGGGATGCTTATTATGTATAGAGATGGTGTCTACAGCTGTTATTTGGCAGGACATGGACCTACCGAATATAGACACTATAGAATCTACAGACTTGGGGAGAAATAGTTGAATTACGCAATTTTAGAGTGTTTTATAGTGAATTTAGTGTGTACTAATAGAAAATGACGTCATACAACCCACAGTCGTTATCGTTCCGTAAATCTCGTTTGGCTAAACGAATTGATAGATCGCTTGGTTAGGGGCCATCCATAAATGGCGTAGAATTTTTTTGACGATTTTTGACACCCCCCTTCTCTCCCTATTTTCCCATACCTAATACATGGCTCGAAGCATAATCAGAGACTCTCCCCACCACCCTAAAATGCCACTTCATCTATGGACGGTTCCTTACAGTTGTCTGCACCTTGGAAAGCATATGGAATCTATAGTATCTATATTACAGATTATGGGATATATACAATTATACTTTGATCATAATCTACACAATTTTCCACAGCATAGAGATCAGACATCCAAGCTCAGTTTCAAAACTGTGTAAGGCATCAAACGTTCATTTGAAATGGCAACACAAGTGGCAACATCGTGGTGGCGCTGCTATCCCAATGTTCCCACGCTGTTGTCGGTGGTGAATATAAAACTTATGTAGATATGCGTACTCACCACGCTGTTGTCGGTGGTGAATATAAAACTTGTGTAGATATGCGTACTCACCACTAATTGTAGCAACTTGCCGCATAGGTGATGCAAGTGTTGTCAACGCTAAAAAAAATTGAATCCTTGCACAGCTTTCGAGACAATTTGCTATAGGCTTGGATGTCTGTTCTCTGTGATACAAAATATATTTTCATGAAAAATCGAATAAAATGGAATGTAAATTTCAACGTTTCCTTCCCGTAACCGGGAGGAACTCCTGGAGAAAAATTCCTGGAGGAATCCCGTGAAGAGTTCCTGGAGGAATCCTAGAAGAAATTCCTAGGGGAATCTCGAGAGCAACTCCTAGAGGAATCCCGGGATAAATTTCTGGAAAATCCCGGGAGTAATTCCTGAAAGAATCCCGAGAGGAATTCCTGGAGGAATGCCAGGAAGAATTCTTGGAGGAATCCCGGGAGAAATTCGTTGAGAAATACCGGTAAGAATTCCTGGAGAAATCCCAGGAGGAATTTCAAGTGGATTTCCTAGAAAAACTCATGCAAGAAACCCGGGAGGAAATTCTGGAGAAAACTCGGGAGCAATTCGGAGACATATTCCTGAAGAAATTCTGGGAGGAATTCGTGGAGGAATCTCGGAAAGCATTTAAGGAAGAATCCTTTTACGAATTCCTAGTTGAATCCCTGGTGGAATTCCTGATGTAGCTTTGGGAGTCATTTCCGGAGGGCTTTTAAGTGGATTTCCCAGATGAAATTGTAGAGGAACCTCGGGAAGAATTACTGAAAGAATCCCTGTATTGATTTCTGGAAGAATCCTGGTAGGAGTTCCTTCAGAAATTTTGGGAGGAATTCCTGGAGTCAATAGGACAGATCGGTGAAGTACTAGATTTGTAGTAATGAGCTGAATTTTAGTATGGTGAGAAGGTCAATTCTCCGTTTCTGCAATGAAATGGTGCAAAAAGCGTGGGTATTATGATTCCTTGCCTAATTTGATGCTGTTTGAGCAACACTTTGGGCATCAGTATTGTTGTTTTCTCCATTTCTTGCAACATAAACAACATAGTTATCCAAAGTTACTAAAATTCAGCTCATTACTACAAATCTAGTACTACACCGAACGTGCCCCATTCTGAAGTAAATTATCCACCAAATTGGAAGTATTGGTATTGTGAACAGAATGTAATTATTGTGTTATTCTCAAGATATTCACTTCAAAAGAAGCGTACTTATTTGAGGACGCTTGCCACTCGGTAATCTAGGATGCTGGGCATATACGAACTAATTAGCGCCATTTTGCAGAAAAACTTTAAAATAATTTTCATTACCAAATAATCCTTGATGTATTGAACACTTTTGCCGAAGACACAAACTTTCTATACGCCATGAAATATTTGTTATTTTTGCACAAATAACTCATCGTGGTGTAGTTTGAAGGTACTGTGAAAACGGGACCGATGTGTCAATCCAAACTTTATTGCGACCACTTCAAAGTGGCTCTGGGGTCCAATGGACCCCAGGTATCCATTAGAGGGTTAAAGTAAAGATCGCCGACATTATTCGCAGAGGATTAGCACGGAACGAACGGAAAACTTCTACAACCAAAAAAGTGCAACGATGACGCCAACGCGGTAGGCGAACATGTTGTTGCAGACTTCCGATGCCCCCGCACCAGTCCCGTCATCCAGCAATGCGATCAACGTCGTCGTCGCGATCACCGTCTTCGCACAGTGGTCGTCTATTGTGCTGAAGTTGGTCAAATATCTGTTGGCGTGGGATTGTTTTCGGTAAACCTCGTCATTAGAGAGTTTTTGAAAGTCACCAAGGCTTTGCATAAAATTTAAGAAGAACCTAAAATTAGAATTTGTCAGCTTGTTTATAGCTTCCCGCTACTATGCATCGTTGGCTGTGATCAGTCACTCGCCGCGATATGCGGTGGTGTGAAGTCTGTTTGCCTACCCCAACAACAGAACGAACGCGAACGCCCCAAGTCGAGAGCTGCTGAGCAGCGTCCCAACTGTCGACCGTTTTATTCGTTGGGAATCGCCGAGCGAAAATCGACGTGCGCGCCTAAGCACCGCGTTTAGCGTGCGTTCTATTGAGTTCAAACAGGGGTTGCGATTAATTTCCGGAGTTTTTGTATTGCTCAAAACTGGCTTCTTGAGTTCGAACCCATTACATAGTTCTTAGAGCGCGCGGGCCGAAAATAGTGAATGATCAATAGGAAGTGATTGAAAATACAGCACTGATGATAGTTTGAGCACGGTGTGATCGCGCGTTGACCGTGAAATTTCAGAAATGTGTGATTATTTACACTTGGCGGACAACGGGTGGATGGTTGTGCAGCTGACGGACCGTGTATAACAACAAATGTGAGAAACCGGCAGCGAGGAAATGCAAGGTGCGAAACGTGTAATCTTAGACATTGAGATTAGGAAGTTGATTTGATGAATTATCATTTTTAGTAATTATCATGACTATCGAAATATGATGTTGAGGGCTACTGAATATGGCGGAGAACATTCTTCCGCAGATAGCCAATAACAAATTCTGTGCTACGCATCTGTTTGTCTGTGATTTCAAAGTGATTTAAATACATTCTCAGGGCGTCAGAAACTGACCTTGAAAAGTAGAAGCGGAATTAGATAGAAGCTTCTATCAGAGAATGGGGTTCAAAAGAACGAAACGATGTAGAAGTGTGGTTTTCTGAATGCGAATTCTCAAAAGAACATTCTAACTCTGAGATGTTGGTGTATAAGTAAATTCCGCACGGCCGGATCGATTTCTCCAGATCATCCACCAACAAACAACACAGACACGTGTTCTGATTGCCATGGGCGTCCATCGTATGGAATAACGAAGAAAAAAAATCTGCATTCTACGTTTTTATTGAACCCACACCACCGTACCATGAATCGTGTTTATTCATAATTGCAAGGCGGACGTGTTGGACGCCGGTATTAAAATGCGAAACAAAGAATTCACCTTTCAGCTGTAAGGCAGGAGACGAACCTGTTCTGGGGTCTACTACTGGGTTGCATCATTTGGTTTGGTGGATGGCGTTTCGACGTTAGTTGGCGAACTACAAGCAAAAGGTTCTTGACCGGTTTGCTGACCATCTGAGTGTTTCAGTTGGTTTGATTTATGTGATCGTTGATGACAGTGAATAAGAATTTGAAAACTTTGTTTATAATTGATAACCTGTTTAGTATAACAACAATCTCCACAACATTTGGAAGTTTAAAAAAAGCTAAATGTGTTGGAAAATAATGCATGTAAAATACAATCAACTTACGTATTTTCGGTAGTTTTGTTCTCTTCGTCATGAGAGGTTTTTTGAAACATTTTAAACTCAGAGTTTGCTTAAAATCCTTCCCAATCAAGCTGAATTATATGCCCAAATTTCAGGCAATTTGGCCCTCAAAAACCTCCCGCCATGACGAACAAACCTGCCAATAATACCTTTAGCCACCCTCCTATATAGTTTCTGCATAAAAAAAAAACAATATTATTAAAATGTGTGGAAAACTGACGAAGATATAGCCATTTCAGTTTCGCGGGTACCAGAGTACGATTCTTGCAGTGTCTTTTAAGGTAAAACATCAAGAAATCCCATTGTAATTTTGCATACAAACTTCAGCGACACAAATCTGACGAACGAAGCATCGAACCAAGCCGCACTTGTTCATCCTGGCTTTGAAAAAGGGGCAGTTTATCCAAATCGAGTATTCTCTGATAACCAAGCTTATAGCCAGATGATCATTCAACGATTTGTCCATTCGACTGTGACATTTAGTTGAATGGACAAACCGTCGTGTTTCCTCTCCCACAAAATGAATTTCGACCAAACGACGGTTCGATCAAATGTACTTTCGGTTTCGATTAAATATCAAACGTCATTGGTAGTTTGCTCGAAAGACATTTGGTCGAAAAGTAATTTAATCGAGCATACATTGTATTAAGGACTGTTCAATTTATGAAACGGACAACTTTACAAGGCTATAAAAACAAAACGCGTAGTCCAAATTTAACCACCCTTGTTTCGTTTTTCAGTACATCATCATTCGTTATAGTAATAATTTTTGAATTGAATAAAAATAGTTTTATTTTATAGAAAATCGGCCAGGTGAGGTGACTTTTTCGATTGCTGAAAATTAAAAATATGTATAAAATTACTGTTCACATATGGTATATCGTTTTGAATATCTGAAAAGCGTGTACCATGCTGCAGCAGCATGAGTAATAAACATTCTGGCGAAATGTAAACTCAATTGGAAAATTAGTTATTAAGATATTAACCCTAAAAGGGATACCTTCATGGCCTCAGTTTCGTCACCTCGCTGAGTGTGTTTCATCATAGACGAGCTCTGAAAGGCGCATGGGGTCCAATGGACCCCAGGTATCCCTTTTAGGGTTAAAGTCTCAAGTGAGATTCGATTTTTTGAATAAAATTCAATTGTAAAGCAAAAAGGGCATGACAATATTAAACAAACAATTTTTGTATGCATCCAGTTCGAAGTAGGAATAATGTGGTTTTCAATGCAGAAAACCACATTATTCCAACTTTGTTGGAAATAAATAATAACAAGTTTCGCTTCAGTCGGAAAATCTGCATCAATGAAGCAAAAATAATGCAATTTTTTCCTATGACCACCTTTATGAACTAAATTTTTGATGAAGAATGCAATTAAAAGTAAATTTTTCTTCTGTATCATTCAGAAAGCAATATTCTACTAATTTGGACAAATTTTTAGACGAATCCGTTGAGCTATTGCAACACAGGACTTGGTTAAATATGTTTTAATTATTTCTATGAAAACAAGTAAATTCACTATATCAAGCCGGAGGCTGTTTCGTGCATTCTTACTGACTAACTATTGAGCTTAACCTTTAGTAGAATAGTGTAAGATTCCAATACATTAAAAACTTCATGAAAATGGGCATGTTAAGTATGTGGAAAGTTATGTCGAATTTTGAGAAATGGGTTTTTATTGATGTTTTACCAAAACCGCTTCAGTTACACAATAAAGAACAATTTGCTTAATGTTATATTTTTCCTACATTTGAGAATAGCTATAGAAAGTTATGCAAAAAACTGATAATGGTTTTATTGAAAAATAAAAAAGATATCGCACAAGCAAGTTGTCCGTTTTATAAATTGAACAGTCCTTAGCACGGAAGTTGTTCAAATTGAAACCTAGGAATCCTAGGTACAGTTTTTGTTGACATTGCTGAGTCTTTATCGAATATGTGTCCTTCTTTTGAACATAGGCTGTTCTTTCGAGTGACATATTTGTACTGTGAATGGATAGGGTAAGGGAGGTAAGGGAGGTAAGGGGTCCATTTAGGTAGTGAATGAATAATTCAGCAAAATAATTAGGTTTCCACAATAAAAAATTGATAATTTCAGTAGGCATTACGTAAAGTCGTAAAGCAACATGTTTTCTGTCGAAAGGAGCCACAGAACTTAAAATTGCTGTAGTAAATACAAGAAATAGCAAAAATCCTGAAGGATCTCGGGCTTCTATTTTAGACCACCTGACTTTATTTTGGACCACCAAGTGAACATATTTTGGCCCACCTCATTAAAATTTAATTGCATGATGAAACCTCAGCAAAACTTTGCACATATTTAAAACTACGTGAGTATTACATCTTTTTTCGCTTTTTGAGGCAGGGAACGTTTAAAAATTACGTACCGTTCAAAAAGAAAGAAATGTTGTTGCAATCGCCAGTTTTTACACATTGTAGTATGAGGTTTCATAAACAATGGTACGCAAAACCTGAATTCATTAACTATTGCATGTAAGTGTAGAATTAGCTATAAGTTAAAATACACATAAATATAAACAAAAAAAAACTATTGCATGACGCCAGTCACCATGCATAAACTACGTAATGCTTTAACCCTTCAGCGCGCGCGCTGTTGTAAAAAGTACAACACTACCAAAAAAAACCTCGCTTTTCGTATATAGCACGAGCGTAGTGCAGTTTCGGTTACACTGTTGAAAATGCTTTGACATCCATGTGCACAACAGAACATGTGCTCGATGAACAAATTGAGATTTGAAATTATGAAAAGAAATCCACGTACTCCGGTGAGACTCGAACTCACGACTCCCAATTCGCTAGACGGGCGCTTCTATTCCTTCAAGCTACGGAGTCACTCGACTATCTCCGTCGCCAGCAGGCCTAGAACTGAACTCGATTCCACAAACGCACATGGTTATCTTCTTTTCACAATCCAAACCCCCTTCGGATGGGATTAGATGAACATCTAACACATTGTCTGTTGTGTACATGTATGTCAAAGCGGGAGAGGAAGTTATTTTTAATTGTCGAGAGCTTCGGGCACTGCCTTCCAATCACTTATTGGTATGGCAATTAGTGTGCAGTCGGACTCTCGACGGGTCGGTCCTCGGCCGACCGAATACGGTAAGGGTGACCGTAGCACCTTACAAATGTCAATTTCTTGATTTTGCTTTGGCTGACCAAGCCATGTGGGAAATTACACTGTTGAAAATGCTTTGACATCCATGTGCACAACAGAACATGTGCTCGATGAACAAATTGAGATTTGAAATTATGAAAAGAAATCCACGTACTCCGGTGAGACTCGAACTCACGACTCCCAATTCGCTAGACGGGCGCTTCTATTCCTTCAAGCTACGGAGTCACTCGACTATCTCCGTCGCCAGCAGGCCTAGAACTGAACTCGATTCCACAAACGCACATGGTTATCTTCTTTTCACAATCCAAACCCCCTTCGGATGGGATTAGATGAACATCTAACACATTGTCTGTTGTGTACATGTATGTCAAAGCGGGAGAGGAAGTTATTTTTAATTGTCGAGAGCTTCGGGCACTGCCTTCCAATCACTTATTGGTATGGCAATTAGTGTGCAGTCGGACTCTCGACGGGTCGGTCCTCGGCCGACCGAATACGGTAAGGGTGACCGTAGCACCTTACAAATGTCAATTTCTTGATTTTGCTTTGGCTGACCAAGCCATGTGGGAAATTACACTGTTGAAAATGCTTTGACATTGAGTTTCGGTTGTTTGATGGCGCGCGTCCTGGAAGGTTAAAGGAAGTGTGAAAGTCTAGATAGTGTTTTTGACTAAATATTAGGTTGTCCCAAAATTGCACATGGTCAAAAAGCTTGGGGGCTCACCCTGCAAATGATAGCTAAGGGTGTTAGAAACAAACTTTTGTATGACGGCAACTTTCAAAAATGACGTTTAGAGGTCGCCCCGCGAGATTTTTGAAAAATGGCCATCTTTCGTAATAAATTTCATACAAATATTTTTTACCGTACAAAAATTGGCATACCCACTATTTTTATATTTTTTACAGCTTGATATGGATCCAAACTACTTGGGAAAAATAATTAACGACATGTTTTGCAGGTAACCCGGGTAGAGGTAAAATACTCACGATCAAAACATGATATTGGTTTGATTGATATAAGAGATAAAAGATCTGAAAATAATATCTGAAAAATGATCCTGGAACATCTGAACAATATCAAAATTTGATATTTCAAGATCATACGAATAGCTCGCTGCTATTGGTTAGATCTCATAAAATCTAAATATGATTTGATGATGATGCTCCAGGAGTAAATTTTTGATTTTATGTTTAGATCTTTTATCTCTTATGTCAATCAAACGCATATCACTTTTTGATCTCCATATCAAAATATTCTATTATTGAGCTCTTTTCCTCTACTCGGGAACCTTTTGATACTGAATTTTTGAATTTACTAAAATTTGTCATTTTTTGATATACTTTGCATTTTACCCATCATAAAAAGTATCTGAACCTAATGCTAATTTTGCTCAGTATATCAAACAATGAAAAATTTTAGTAAATTCAAAAATTCAGTATCAAAAAGTTACCTGCTAAATATGACGGTAATTATTTTTTCCAAGTAGTTTGGATCCATACCAAGCTGTAAAAATATAAAAATAGTGAGTATTGCCAATTTTTGTACGGTAAAAAATATTTGTATGAAATTTATTACGAAAAATGGCTATTTTTCAAAAATCTCGCCGGGGCGACCTCTAAACGTCATTTCTGAAAGTTGCCGTCATACAAAAGTTTGTTTTTAACACCCTTAGCTATTATTTGCAGGGTGAGCCCCCAAGCTTTTCGACCATGTGCAATTTTGGGACAACCTACTAAATATATTTCTCGGATCACCCGGAAAGTTTTGTCGCGTGTGAACGCGTTTATTTTGCTTAGATTAGAATGCTGAATTGTGAATAAATATTTAAGCAAAGTGAATTTTGACAAACAAGTGAGAAAAAAAAAACGTGGGTGGGAAGTAAGCGTTGCCGCGAACGGGTGTCTACTTTAACCGCTTGTCATTTTTGCGCGTCCTCAAGACGAATTTTATTCGACGATTTCGCTGGTGGTTTGGCCGGTATTACACCACCCAGTCAGTTCTCCGCGTGTGAAAGTGTAATTCTTCAGTGTAGTATCATTCGGGAGTTTCGGTGTGATGCCACTAATCGCCGACTCGGTTGATCACTCCACAACGTTTTTAGTGGCAATGAAATCAATCCTATTTCGGTCGTTGCTGCACCGTTGGATGAATAAGAATACAACTACATCACGGCAGACTATGCAATTTCATTCATACATGGGATATTTACCATACCAAATACGCGCCAGAAACAAAAATGCAAATTTTTGATTCAGGAAGTGTTAATGAATTCCAGATATCCAATTGATATCCGGATGCATCAATGCGGGGCTTACTGTTTCAGAAAACGACCTCAAGATGTACGTGGAAGCCCTGTCATACTTGAAATGGGCCGTTCGACGTGCAGTAGAGCTATCACTTTCTATCTCCAGGAGTAAAACTGTTTGCGTCTATGGATAAAAGTTAACAATAGACGCAGACATTTTTCTTCCATAAAAGCACTGCCGGTCAGTGGGAGATGGATTGTACATACATACATACACTCCCGTTCAAAAGTTTGGGGTCACCCCCTCAAAAACATGTCATTTTTTTAGGCCCATATCTCCGCCAATATGCGTCCGATTTCAAAACCCTAGGTTTCATTCAAAAGATAATAAGTCAAAGAAACTTTGAACATGATTTAAAAGAAACTTTTTCAAAAAATTTTGTATGTAAACTTAACCCAAAGTTGCCAAATTTTCTAAAAAATGAATATAAACTTACGGCTGTGTCGCTGGAAATTGGGTCGACCAAATTTTTAGATGAGAGCGGTAATATGACCCATTTTCTATTAGCTTTCAACTGCTTTTTACAGAACTTAGCTAAAAAATCTAGAAAAAAAGTTATTAAGTAAATTAATCCTTGATGTCATCGACCAAAAGTTTGGGGTCACCCCTCAAAATGCTGTATCGGCCAAAAGTTTGGGGTCACTATCGTAAACATGGAAAAGTGATTTGTTGATATCTTTGTCATCTTTCATTCAATTTTAATTCTTCTTGCCTTATTTGAAACAAAATGAATGATACTTACTGCATAGACATTGAACCACACATATTTGTTGAAATTTACATACTAAAACTTAACGTAAAGTTGCCTCATTTTTTGAAGCGTGGTAAAATGTGCTAACTTTACATAACATTTTTATATACAAAAATCGTTGAATACGTTAAGTTGAAGACATCAAACGTAAATTTAGTTAATTATCTTTGAAATGAGCCAAAAATAATTAAAATTGAACTATAGATGACGAAGATATCACCAAATCACTTTTCCATGTTTTACGAAAGTGACCCCAAACTTTTGGCCGATACATCATATTGAGGGGTGACCCCAAACTTTTGGTCGATGACATCAAGGATTAATTTACTTAATAACTTTTTTTCTAGATTTTTCAGCTAAGTTCTGTAAAAAGCAGTTGAAAGCTAATAGAAAATGGGTCATATTACCGCTCTCATCTAAAAATTTGGTCGACCCAATTTCCAGCGACACTGCCTTAAGTTTATATTCATTTTTTAGAAAATTTGGCAACTTTGAGTTAAGTTTACATACAAATTTTTTTGAAAAAGTTTCTTTTAAATCATGTTCAAAGTTTCTTTGACTTATTATCTTTTGAATGAAACCTAGGGTTTTGAAATCGGACGCAAATTGGCGGAGATATGGGCCTAAAAAAATACATGTTTTTGAGGGGGTGACCCCAAACTTTTGAACGGGAGTGTACATACATACATACAACCTACTAAATATATTTCTCGGGGATTTCGGCTTTAAGAAAAGCGTTGATTTTCGTATCTCATCGCCAACGTTTCGATCCAGATGTTGGGATCTTCTTCAGGGCTCGAAGTTAATCAATTTTGTCTAATCCCGTGTACATCTCAGCTGTTCGATCAGCTGTTAGATCTGGCAGTGTTGGCAAGTGTCGTGGATCCTCCTGGTGTATGTAGATTGTAGACCTTCCATTTTGTACCATTTTGTACCACCCCTTTGAGGGTGCTGGCAGTAAATGAGACTTGTGCAGTGCAAATTCAAAACGCGACAATCAACCGTGAGATGTACACGGGATTAGACAAAATTGATTAATTTCGAGCCCTGAAGAAGATCCCAACATCTGGATCGAAACGTTGGCGATGAGATAAGAAAATCAACGCTTTTCTTTGACTGAAAGCCAAAAATCCCCGAGAAATAAGTCGACTTCCCAGTCGAACCTCTACAACTACTAAATATACATATTTTAATGAGTGGGAAGGCCATCAAAAATAAAATAATTTCAATGGTACGTAATTTGTCAAACATACATTAGATAACACATTGCCTCAGTCATCAACTAATTGCCGAGAAGGACAACAGTTCTAAATTGAATGACTGAACATCAAATTTCAACTTGTCGAAAAGTTATTAGCACATAAATCGAAACCGTAACAATTTCAACCCAGGTCACGAGAAACCCCAACGTATTCTATTTATCTTTTGTCAGAGTACATTATGTTGACATGAATGTTTTCTCCCTTTAGAAGGAACTCGAGTAAATATTATCGCTCCATCGGTCTTAATAACAGTTCATTTTTAGTTCAAACAAGGCCCACATGAAATAAATGCTTTTCCGTGCGTTTCATTGGAAGTGAAAATATTTTCTCTATTTTTTATGCAGAACAGCTTATTTAACTGACATCCAAAATGAAGGTCACTACATACTTGAATACTTTTCGTGGACCAATAAAAATTTACCACGATTCATTAGAGATTATATGATAAATGTAATAAAACTCCCAAGGTGGGCAAAAATACCTCCACCACCCTTTCATAGCTGAGCTTTTTTCATTAAAGATAATTCCTTTTTTATAGTTCCCTATTCGTACTGTTGCATTTGTAAGCTATAGCTGCTGTCTTTTTATTAGATTTGTATCACAGAGAACAGATGAGCATGCTCGAACAAAATTTCCTTAAAATCTTGTGTAAAGATAAAGCGAGCACAGAAGCGACATCGACGGTGACTGCCCCATCTAAAAACTCGTTTCGATACTATGACCTGAAGTACACAGGGTCAAATATTTGACAAGGAAAGAACTCAAGAAACAACATCGGTTTGATACTAATGAAAATTCGATCGAATCAAACAAGAGCTGTGTTGGTAAAATCACCAAACGTCTTTGATGAGCAGTTTTGATGAGTTCAGGTGTCAATTTTTTGTTGCGCGTGATTCATTCGAGTGTTGCATGCTTATGTCGAATTCGTTTTTGAACCTGGGTTGGAACTGGATTGGCGGGAAATGTGTAAACAAACTAACGTCAAACAAACTCAAACAAACTTTAGTACAAGTGAAACCGAAGTCGGGTTGGGGTTGAAACTGTGATCTCATCCAGTTCCAACCCAGGTTGGAACTGAATCAAAAACAAAAACGACATTAGTAACCCATTTTTGAATTTCATACACTGACAAATAGGAAAAACAACATCAAAGATTTAGATGTTTCCCGGGTGTTATTCGCCAACATTCTTTCTGGTAATCCGGCTAGCAATCTTTTCGGGCGATTTTGATAGGAATTCCCTTTGGGGATTCCGTCAGGAGTTCCTTCTGGGAATTCCGACAAGAATTCTCTATCCGGTATCGGTCGGATATTTCCTTTTCGGGATTCCGCCGGGAGTTCCATCTGGGGATCCTGCCGGTAATTCCACCTAGGGATTCCGCCCGTATGCGTCTATAGATCCCATCGGGAATTCCCTCTGGAGATTTTGTCAGAAACTCCTTCTAGAGATCCCGCCGAGAATTCCCTCGAGAGATTCCACAGAGAAGTTTCTCTTTGTATTCCCCCGGGAAATCTGTCTGGGGATTCTGTCGGTAATTCCATCTGGGGATTCCGTCCGTATCCGCTGGTATACTTGGTATCTTGAGTTTCAAACGGGAATCTCATTTGCGGACTCCGGCCAAATCCGTCTGAGGACTCCGCCGGGAATTCTGTTTGGGGCTTTCGCGAGGAATTACCTCTAGAGTTGCAGGCAGGAGTTCCGTGTGGTAATTCCACCAAGAATTTTCTTTGGAGACTTCACCAGAAAGTCGCACTCGTAGTGAGTTTCTTTCGGAGATTCCGTCAGGAGTTCCTTTTGGGGTTTCCATAGAAGTTCCCTTTGAAAATTCCTCCAGGAATTCCATGGTTCCGCCGGAGATTCGCTTTGAGGTTTTCGCCAGAAAATTGCTTTGGAGATTGCTTCAGGATATCACTTTGGGGTTTAGGAAATCCCTTAGAAGCTCATTTTGGGGATTCAAGTTTCTTCTTAAGATTCTTCCGGGTGCTTTTTCAAGGATTCCTCTAAAAGTTCCCCTGGAGATTCCCCGGAAGTTCGTATCGAGGATTCCCCAGGAGAGACCCGTTTGGGATCTTTCCAGGACTTTCCTCTGAGGATTCCTCCAGAAATTCCCTCTAGATTTTTTTTCCAGGAGTTTCATCTGGGGATTCCTCCAAGAGTTCTTTCTGGGGAATCCTCCAAAGGTGTGTTATTGAACATATCGTTTGTTCGATGAGTTGCATCGGTGATACCACATCGATGTCACGCTACACGATAAGTTGCTCATATGCAACAACCAAGCAGCTCATCAACCCATCGTAAGGTGGATCATGCTGAGCTGTTGAGCTATGCAGGCGAGGGAAAGGTGAGATGTATAAATTTGACAGTTGACAATTCACAATGGTCGCAATGAATAAAGTGCGGCCAAAACTCTTTTTATGTTTTTAATCGAAGTTATAGGTTGTCTAGATATGTTATATAGTACAGTCGGGTCTCCTATTAGACGCTACCACCAACTTCATGCCCATTGCGTTTTCCAGGCTGTCCTCTAACCAATTCAGTTCATTTTTTGTATGTGATGACTCTATAGTAAGCATTGGTTTCTTTTTATAGTAAGTAAGCCATATATTAGGGTGGGACAACTTTTTATAGGAAAATTAAAAAATGATCAGATTCAATCAGATCAAAGTTTTTTAGAAGCTCTTTGAGGTCCCAAAAAGCTGTGTAAAATTTGGGTATATTGGTTGGCGATTTAAGCTTGTATAGGGTTTTACATGGAAAAACCTACTTTTTTGTATTTTTCTTAAAAGTTGCTCAAAATTGTCGTATACCTTATAACCGCTAATGGTAAAGAATAGCTCAAGATGTGTGGAAAAACTCTGTCGAAGATCGCAAAGCGATCCGATGCATGTGTATAGAAAGATTTACTACACTTATTGGTTTACTCTTGGCGATTTTGGCCAAAACTTGAGATTTTATTATTGATGTTATTCCTTTACATGTTAAATGTTAAACACACTCAGACGATCAGTAGGTTATAACTTTTGTCACAAGACTCGGATCGCTTTGCTGTCTTTGGCAAAATTTTTAAGGACATCTGAGAAATACATAATTTACATAATCGTTTAAATAATTTCAGAATAATTTTATTCTTTTATAAGAAAAATGCAAAATAGTTATTTATGCAACAAGTTGCAAAATGATGATTTTTTCAGCACCAGTCGTACATTTATCCAACGAGGCTTGCCGAGTTGGATAAATACGACGAGTGCTGAAAAAATCGAGTTTTGCAACGAGTTGCATACAAAGTTTTTTGTAATTACGAAAAACACCCATTTAGTGCGATCTTTTCTAGCTACACAAACATGTATCAGTAGGAAACACGTGCGCGCGCTTATGCTTGTCGGCGTAGTTTTTCGTTTGATCAGGTAGGCTCTGGTATAGTAGGCGTCACCAATGATCGAGCTCCGGTTGTCAAACAGTTGTGCGCGGGTAAAAGCAAAAGCTGATTCAGCAGCTGAGCTGCCTCTACACTTGATTTGTAGTTTGAATCCGAATTGAAATCGTCCTGATTCGGATTCGAACTGCTGAGTAGATGTAGAGGCAGAGGCTGAATCTACGGGAGGCATGGTGGTAAGTCGAAAGTGCGTACGAGCAAAAGTGCCGAAAAGTGCTACTTTTCAGCACTTTTAAGAGTGCCGAAAAGTAGTACTTTTCGGCACACTTGCATTAGGGGTGAAAAGTAGGCCATTTCAGTATACTTCAGCCGACTGAAATGTTCAACTTTTCACAACGTAATTACAAAAAAGTAAGTTTTCTCATATAAAATCTCATACAAATTTCAATCGCGTTGCGTAAAGTGCAGGCATTACTGACCCATTCAACCACCACGAAGCACGATGATATTGATGAAAACGGTCATATTCTAATGACATTTTTTCTTTCATTGCAAACAATTGTGTATGCAACTCGTTGCAAAACACTCAAGGGATCGCTCGAGGGTTAAAGCTGTGAAAGCTATATAGGGGAACTTACGTATTTTCGGCAGTTTTGTTCTCTTCGTCATGGGGTGTTTTTTGAAATCTGTAGGTCTCAGAGTTGGCCTCAAATCCTTCCCAACCAAGCTGAGTTATATGCCCAAATTTCAGGCAATTCGGCCCACAAAAACCCCCCATGACGAAAAGAACAAACCTGCCGATAATACTTTTCGTCACCCTAATTTAATAAAAAAAAAAGCAAGAAAAAAATAATTTTCCTTGAAAAATCAGTTCCCATATCCCATATGTCTATTTTGGCCAGGGTGCTTCTAATTTGGTCAGTCGCATAAGAAACACACGCGATTGGACAAAATAAAAACCAAAGTTGAGAATGTGGACAAAACTGACGCAGTGCTTCTATTTTGGCCAATGTCCCTTTTAAAGTAAAAATCAATTATTAGTTTGGTTTCTACAGTTTTCCTATTATGTAGGTATAGATTGAAATCATTAATTTGACACATTGGTAGTCATAGAATCATTGCATATTTTTATAAAAAAATATTTATTTTAGGCTGACCACCCTATTGCCAAAAGATAGCAACTTTGAGCAAAGTTGAAAAATGCAACAAGGATGGCACACATTTTCTGTAAATGGAGTTGGTTTCCTTTAAAAACTAGAACAAAAACATTTTTGCAAGCATATATGCGAGGGGCATGTAGTTGAATCGTACGCATACACGCCGCATGAAAAAGAGCAGCAGCGCGATTGTACAATCATCGCCTGTACAGTTTTATAGAATGGAGCGTTGTTGTTTCTGAATTCAAGTGTCGTACACCTACTTTGAAGGCAGTTTACGTCATTGAACGTGCCCGCTCTGGAGTTAGATCGTAAGAAAATTTATAAACGCAAGTACGAGTAATAATTTATGCTCGATGTGAAGTTGTCGAATAAGTAGGTGTGTAGGTTATGCCTAAGAGTGTGCTGCGCTTTCAATTTCTATCTCAGTGATAGGGATGTCATCGCGTTCCATATCAAGTATATGTTCGTTCCATGGGTTTAAGCCCAATGTAACGAGTTTTAATTTTCATAAATTTCAGAGTTGAATTCCATTGCCATTCCCAATGTTATGAACATTACAAAATAATGTGTGACCAAGATCACTTCCGCTTTCGAACTTGACCATCCCCAGCACGGGTAGCTTCCTACCCATCTATCTAAACATGTTTGCTCGATTCGGCTGCACCGCGGCTTTGATAATTGAACGTGGATACTTCTAGAAATAGTAGTATATTGCACGATCGAGCACGGGTTCCCCAGTCAACTGTCTGCTAAACAGCTTCAGCCACTTCAGCCTTGCATGAGGTTGCAATGATTAACACCGGTTTTTAGTACGGCTCGCGTCACATTCATTCGATCGATCATATGGGCAGGGGAGGCTTGTTGAACCTTCTCTGCGATGACCGTGTTGAGTAATTTCTTCGGGTTAAGTATGCAATTGACATAATTGCTCAACCAGCGCATCGTTGCTGTTTTGTTTAATCATAAATGGTATGTTCTCGATCAACAGCGCATGGTTTTATTGTAGTTTAGGGATATGTAGTTGATTTAACTGAACCCACCCGACCACCTTTATTTTACGTTGTTGAAAAAATTTGTCCAAAAAATATAAAGATATTTTTTCAAGCTAAATCTAATAGTTTAGGCGTAAAAGTTTTTGTACAGATGGGTAGGGCTCTGTTTCCATTATTGTGCAATGATAAAATTAAACGATTGGTAGGAGTTCGGATTTGCAGTCAACAAATCTCTAGAACGACCATATAGGATTCGTCCCTACGTTTCGGCAATTGTTGGTGCCTTCTTCAGGGAAAAAAAAACATGAATATCGTTCACCGTCTAATGTTCTGCTAATAGTGTTGTCGTGTTATGATGTGATAGGTTGTAAATTGCCGAAACGTAGGGACGAATCCTATATGGTCGTTCTAGAGATATGTTGACTGCAAAGCCGAACTCCCACCAATCGTCATCCCCAAAACAGTCAAACCCTTGAACATCCATAAAATTAAACATACAGTCAGGTCTTTTTTTACGCGGTTTTCATTTACGCGGCCGCGAAAATGAAAACTCCATACAAAAAAACTGTCATCGTTTTATTTTTGCATGATTCGTCGAGAAATGGTGAGACTTTTTTTACGCGGTTTTTTGAATTTTAACTGAGTTTTATTTTTACGCGGTACGTATCCCCCGCGTAAAAAAAACCTGACTGTAATCATAATACATTTCTCCTTTGGTTTAAATTGATCCTTGAAGTAATAACTGCGGTACTCTTTTTCATTTTGTGTCGTCGATCACGACGAAGCAACGTACCTAGCATTGAATTGGAAATCATCCAATTTTCCATTCACTTTGGCTGAAAAATCCATGTACTCAGTGACAACAAATTATTTTCTAAAAAAAACTCAATAACTCGAAAAATACTGGCGATGTGATTTCATCATATTCAGAGCAAATGCGGATTCGAAAAGTTACAACAAAAAACAGATGTTTGAGGCCGTTCATTAAAAAATATATCTTTAAAATAAAATTGAGTACACTGAAGTTTTCATTACGCGGTTCGCGTCGTAAAAAAACCGCGTTTAAAAAAACACGCGTAAAATAGTCAGGTCCACATCAACAGTGACTTGACTCTTTTTAACAACTTTTTTTTTTAAATAACGCGATTTTACGACGTTTTTTTTTAAATAGCTTGTTTTTTACGAAGTTTTTGGAAATAACGCGATTTTTTACGCGGTACCATTAACGTCGTAAAAAAAAACTCAGTGTACAAAGAACATCAGCTTTTTCGACAAGTTTCCTTAAAATAACATTTTCTACAACTTTTCTGAAGACTTCAACATGACTTTTGCTTATGCTGAACATAGAATATTCATCTCACTACCAGGAGAATTAATCAGTAATACTTTCAAACGAAGGACTCTCATATACTTCAGCAGGTGATACATTCCGAAAAGCTCACAGATTTTTGATGACGTACCGTCAAGGCGCCATTCACCGTGGGGGCTCCATTTACCGTGTGCCTTCGAATATTGTTTCATTATTTCCATATTATGATTGAATGATATGACAATTTCCCTTCAATTTCACCAATACAACACTAATGCATTGTTACCATGTCAAAACGCTCATTAAAAACACTTAAAAGTATCATTTTGACACTAAAGTGTGTTTACATGAAGCGGGTTTCTGCTCGTTCACTGCATTCATAGTGAAAAAACGAAAACTGCGCTAAGGTGATTTAAGCGATAAACTAAATGTAGTAACGTTTTTATTCCATCAAGAAGCAATTAAATTCACATATCAGGTATGTATTTTGCATTACCGAAGTAAGTTTAACAAGGAAGTACGATTACTCGTACTTTTTAATTGAAACAAAAAGACACGGTAAATGGGTACCCTAAAAATCAATGGTCTCCATTCACCATATTGTCCCATATATCTAGAAAAAATCGAAAATTTGAACATTCGTTTTTCTAATAAAATCTTGCAAGTTATTACCGTAATCCGGGGTCAAATTGATCACTTTAAAACAACTTTTGCGGATAAAATCAGTGCCTGTTCAAATATTGCCAAAAGAATTTCTGTAAAACCTGTACCCAGTGGATCTCCATGGAACCATGTGACAGAATTTTGTTCAACAAATTTAAACTTTAAGTTAAATAACTTCAAATATCAAAATATTGGAAATGCCACTTTGGGGCGAAATTGATCAGTATACAATTAAGCATCGGTTGGAAAGGAAAATTTCCTTCACCGCTTATTTTGGTCTTCTAAAACCGAATAACGCGTCTAAAATCTTACAACTAGTGAATTTATTACTATAAATGCAAAATTAAATTTTGAAATTTCCCCTTAAACGCCTAAAGGTAGACAATTTCATTTAAAATAAGTGATTTCTATCACAAAAAATACTATTTCTTCATACAATGAACTTTTATAACTATTTCATTTTCTGATTAGCTGCTTAACATCCCAACCAAGACTCCACAAAAATGTTCAAACAGAGAATTCACGGGAAGTCCTATTAGCAATTGATTGTTTAGTAGCAATGATTTCAGCTAAATGAGAAATACATTGCAAATTCCTTGAAAAAATAAGGCAAAACTATTTTTTTTTCTAAAAAATTAAAAGTCTACACTCATCTCTAGACATCTACGAATCAAATTACGTAAAAAGTTTAAGATCATTACGACGCTTAAGAGTTCCTAGTATGGAATAACAATGTAGTACCCGAGTGATCAATTTCACCCCGTTGATCAATTTGACCCCGGTTTACGGTACTTGAAATGAATTTATACGAAGAAAATTCCATTGGCTGGGTTGTTTTGATCATTTTAAACAAAGTAGAATAACATTTCTCATACACGGTGAATGGATCCCTACTACCACGGTGAATGGTGACCTACCACGGAATTAGGCGACCCTACTACCCTTTACTAATTGTACTATATTACCAAATTTTGTGAAAAAATTTCTACTTCTGTGGATATTGCTTTAATTTTAACCTATAATGAAGGCAATTAAAAGCGGCATTAACAATGTTTATAAGACTGGTGTCAAATGACAGCCCTTATTTGCCCCGAATCCTCTTAGATCCACGGTGAAGGGTGCCTTGACGGTAATTCAAATCGTTCAGCGGCGTGAACACGGCATTACACAAGCGGCCGCGCCGTTGAATGATGCTGGCTGCGGGAAAATGTCCAGCTGGTTAATTCGTACCTGGTATTACTTATGTGGAACCAGCCAAACGGCAGTAGAACACCCCTGTTTCATCAATTGAAGCAAGAAATCGTCTCAAGATTCGCTCGTTGAGCTAAGTGCAGGTTCCTGTTTTTTTTTTCATTTGCACTACAGTGCATTGTGGAAACTCTTCAAGTGCACAGTCAGCTCTACAGGTCACGAGACTCCCCTGAGCCAACTCAATATGATCCTGTCGCGAGTGTTGGAATTATTCCCGCAGGAACCTGTATCGTGGACATTTTAGTCAGGACATTAAAACTAGGCATGCGACAGCTCAATCTCAATCATCTGGTCACCGTAAAAACGTACAATGGCCTTTCTGGTTAACCCGTGGCCACCGGAATGTGTCATGGAGGAGCCTTATTCGAGTACGTTTTGGCCATGGTCGGTGCCAAAACTAGGTATGCGATTGCTCTTCATGATTTTTCATATCCATCTCCTTGGAGTTCCACCGGGAGTCCCTCCAGGAGTTCTTCCGTAAATTTCTTCAGGATTAACTGTGGAAATTTTAGCAGGTTTTCCTCTAGAAGTGCCTCCAGGATTTCTTCCGAAGCTCCTCCAGGATTTCCTCCGGAAATACCTCTAGAAATTCCTCCAGGATTTGCTCCAGAAATTCCTTCATGAATGCCTCCGGAAATTTCTGCAGGGAATCCTCCGGAAATTCCTCCGAAAATTTCTCCAGGAATTCCTCCGACAACTCCTCCAAGGATTCCTCCAAAATTTCCTGAAGGAATTCCTCCAAATATTTGTATTTGGGGCTTCATTGTCAACCTAGAACATCCTGAACACCATGAAATTTTGAAAAACGAAATTGACATACCAGTTGATCAGAAAGCTAAACTTGAATGTGGGTTACGTTTATATGTATTCATTTAACATTTGCTAAGTATATCAAAAGGTATCTTATACTCTGTGATGTTCTAGGTGTTCCAAATTGTCTTTCAAATCTAGAAGAATAATTTTATGTATTTTCGCCACAAATAATAGCATTGCATACCTACTGCGATCCGTGAAGCTCTTGACATCTACAATGTCATTTATAGATACTATAGGGATATTCCAGGTCAGCCAAACCACCTTGAAGTTCAGAACTTCAGGTCTACACTCGTTACAAGAGCCATATATGGTATACTGAAAAACGTTGCATAATCAACCGCTGTTTTTGGAGTAATCTGAAGTCTACTAACTTATTAAAAACCTTTGGGACATTCAGGATCGTCCAAACTGTTCTATAATCAAGTCCTTCAAATTTACAAGAATAACTATATGTGTTTTCGCCATAAATAATAATATTGCATAATCTGCTGGGATCTGCGAAGCTCTTGAAATCTTAAATGTCATTTAAAGACACTACAGGGATATTCCAGGTCAGCCAAACTATCTTGGAGTTCAGAACTTCAGGTCTACACTCGTAACATCAGCTATATCTGACATACTGAGTAACGTTTCATAATCAATCGCGATGACTGGACCAACCTGAAATCTACCATGTATTGTTATGAACCTATAGGATATTGAGAGCTGTCCAAACTATCCTGAAGTTCAGCTCTCGATAGTAACAGTAGTTATTCTCACAATAAACTTTAAACTGTAATCTGTAATCGCCCTGACATATCATGAGTCATTTCAATATAGTTTTGAGATATTACAGATCAACAGCACTACTCCGGAGACCATAGCTGCAGGTCTATACTTGTGATAATAGCATTTGTCACTACGTTATGTAGTGTTACATATTCCACTGTACTTGCCGAAGTAGTTGGAGGAACAATAAGCGGTGTTATATATTTTTGGGATATTATGGGCTTCCTTACTGTTATGAAACTTAGTTGATAAAAACAACCACTGTGACATGAGGTGATTTCGTTGCAGATAGTAATGTTACATAATATTTTTTGATAATTTATCTATGTCGTATTCTCTGGTTGTATTTTGTGAACTCCAGTAAGTATAATAGATTATGCAACATAACTCTATATAGCCAAAACAGAAACTTCGGTTGCTGTAGATGCTAGATCATATGAGGTCCATTGAACATTCAGAAGATTGGACATGGTATTTGTATAATGGAGGAAGCTACCGTTACACCCGTAGACTTGAGATTACAAGAACGGTATGGATGACCTAGGATTGCAGAAGTCTTACTGGACATGATAGATTACAAATCGTAGCTTTGTATAATGAAAGAAGTTACCGTTACACCCGTAGACTTTAGGATCTAAACTCAAGAACAGTTTGGATTACCTAGGATATTCCGACAGATCTGATACTGTCTATAAACATTTCAGAAGACTTACTGGACATGATAGATTACAAATCCTAGCTTTGTATACTGAAAGAAGTTACCGTCACACCCGTAGACTTTAGGATCTGAACTCAAGAATAGTTTGGATGATATAGGATATCCAGAAAAAATATTCTGCATGAGATTTAACCCTTCATATGCTATTGAGCACCAAAACAACAGAAAAACGTAGAAAAAGTTTCATAATAACGCATAACGAAAAAATAAGTTGGGATTTCTGGCTTCCTTCAGTTACTTCACGATTGCCTTTTTTATTTTTGTGAATTTCAACCATATGTTAAAATAGTTTTTCACAGAAGTTAGTTTTTTATAGATAACAAGCTTATGTAATCTCCAAAATACAGCGTGCCGGACAGCCGAGAAATGCAAATTGGGGCCAGCTGCAGTAACATATTGTTCATAACTAATGTTGCCGTCGTAGCAATGCGTTTTCTAAAATTTATGAAATATTTTTTATTGGCGTACATGACAATGATGCCGTTGGACTTCCTTGTACAAAAAATATTCCATTTTTATCTAGGGCTTTAGGACATTACCCCGAGTTCCATTAACCCGGATGACCCATTACCCCGAATGAGTGCACCAAGTGATGGACCACATTTTCAACAAAGGTTTTTCTACTTTGAGCATATGTTGTTCTTTTTGAGCATATGGTTTTCTTTTTCTAATAAGGAACTTACTGCTAATACGATCATCAGATATATGCACCCTTATTCCAAACATAGGCTCTTTCTAGTTATTCTTTTAAGGAATTTGTTGGCGTTGCAACTCAGAGATTCTTCCTTCTTTTATTCATAGGCTGTTCTTTCAAGTTATACTGTTATATACCAATAGTTCAATAAAGATTTTTTTTTCTCATTAATTTGGCTGTTGGCTGGTTAAAAATTTTCACAAAGGGTCCCTGAAGCTGATATACTTAAATAACATCACAGTACAAACATAGCGATTATTTTCCACTTAGAGTTTTGGTTCTATAAAAGGCAGAATGAAAATTTATCAACTAAACTAGTTTCATTCTTGGACGAACGACATGACTTTCGTTCTAGGAAAATAGAAAATTTATAATCTAGAAAATATGAGTTCGGGATCATTCAGGGTATTGGAATTTATTGAATAAATCATTTAAATACATATTCACAATTGTTCGGAAATAAAAACAATCTATCATTACAGGCCGCATTATTTTCGAAACGCGTTTTCTAAGTCCGGAAAGATGTATTGTTACACACGCATGCACGCATCCTGAAGTGTAGAATTAGCTATAAGTTAAAATACACATTAATAAAAACAAAAAAAATGCACGCATCCTGTATTGTTACTTAGAACGAACTTTTAGCTTTGAGCATGAGCATGAGCATTGGTGACCGTACACTTCGTAGTTGCTATTCCGTGATTGACCTGAGCTAGCGAAATTGCATAGAGAACCAATTGGCTTGGGGCTTGGGATATGCCACCATCCTCAATGTACACGTTTCGAGAGCTCAAACTTTATTGGGTCAATAACGGCGCTGGCCACGTCCTTACGGTCTACCAGGGAAGGGAAGGAATGTTAGTTCGACAACCGTTGCTACTAGAGGTTGTATGTACTACTGGACCCTCCACATTAGCGGAACCAGCTTTTTCTCTTTTCTTACTCACTCTCCTAAACATACACGAGAAAGAGCGGGATGAAAGAGGGGGCAAGCTGCCTCCTCTTCTATCTTTCTCTCTCTCGTGTATGTTTAAGAGAGTGAGTAAGAAAAAAGAAAATGCTGGCTCCGCTAATGACCCTCCACAGTTGTCACGGGAAGGAGTTTTGTTAGTGGGAGGGATTTATAGTTGCATAGATCAAGGATACACTTTGCACATGCATAGCAAAGAACAACACAATACTTAACACCAAACACGGCGTGCATCCATTGCTTTGATTTTCCCGCGCGACAATGACGAACGCGATCGATTATGCTGCCACAGCAAAGCAGGATTTTTGTTAGTGGGGAGGGGGAAAAGTCACATGTTCTAGATTCACTTTGGTGATGTGAAACATGCAGACTCTATTAAATAAAACTACTTGTTTTCATTTTAACTAAAATATTACACATGTCGACACTGGAGATACTATTTTGTAAATGCAAAAAAATGGAAGAAATATATTTCTCTGCCGACACATGAAGTGACGAACTACTCAATGTTTGTTGGATAAATACATGAAAAATATGTTCTAGTTTTATGTAGCATATTACATTATTTTAATACGGAACGAACTCACCGATAAATATCCACCTCTGTGTCCAATGATTATGTACTCCTAATTGACGCGGACAGAAGCCGCTATTTGCCACTGACTGGCATCACGACCGCCAATTGCACTGAATCGGAGAACGATGACGGGCACAAACAAAAAAAACCGACGACGACGCGGACAACTCGACGCGAATCCGCAAATGCAACAAATGTTCAGAAAACCGCTGAAAAAACGCGCAACGACCAATTCGGCACCCTTAAATCATTTGGAATGTTTACTCGTTCACGCCATTTGCGACAAACGGCTAGCTCAGGGGTCTGCCTTCTCAGGGTCGGCCTCTTGAGGGGACACACGTGACGCTACAAAGCAGAGGTGGACAAAACAATGGCAAGAACGTACTGGCATGCAACCCAAGGCTCACGTATCAAAAATAAAAGAAAAGTGGTACATTTTACTTAATTTATTGTTTTTTTTTGTTTGGTTTTAGGGTTAATAAAGGGTTAGTACCGTTGCGGCCGATCGGCATCGTTGGGCCCATGGTAGTCATGCAAAAGGGAAGGGAAGACGGGTACCACATACCTTTGATTCCACAGGTCGAGGCGGTTGGGTTTGCTGGCTTCGGATACCCACCAGGCCCCGGGCCACGAGGAGAGCAGGCCGTCCCTTGGCACACTCCGTGGGTGTATCGAGGAGGTCCCAGGCGTCGAATCCGATGGCTTCACCGGTTCTGTCAGACCGGATGGTCTCACGCGACTGACCGGGCTTGTGGGTTTCGTGTAGGGAGTGGGCTTCTCTGGGCTGGTGGCCGATCACCGGGCCTCGTTGGCTGACACTGCGGGATCCGGGCGGTGCGTCGATTCGGTGGGGTTCACAGAGCTTGCTTCTGGCCACCGTACCACGAGGAGGGCGTACCGTCTCCACGGACCGTATCGATTGCCGATTGTACCGGTTCCGTGCGTGGCGTCGAACCGGCGGGATTCCAAGGGCTTGCTTCTGGCTACTGGGCCACGAGGAGCGCGTACCTTCTCCACGGACCGCTTCGTTTGCTGCGGTGCCGATTGCGGGCGTGGCGTCGATCCGGCGGGGTTCACAGGGCTTTCTAAATGAGCCACGAGGAGGGCGTACCGTCCCCACGGACCGCTTCGTTGGCTGACAGTGTCGGTTCCGTGCGCGGCGTTGCACCGGCGGGGTTCACAGGGCTTTCTAAACGAGCCACGAGGAGGGCGTATCGTCCCCACGGACGGCTTCGTTGGCTGACGGCGTCAGTTCCGTGCGTGGCGTCGCACCAGCTGGTTTCCCAGGCTTGTGTTTGGCAAAACGGGCCGTTCCACGGACCGCTTGGTTGGTTGATCGAGCGGGATCCGTCTATGGTCGATCCAGGTGGTTGCGCGCGGCCAATTCAGTTGGCTGACTGGATGGTCTCGTGCTTTGGTGACGAATCTTTTTTTGCTGAGCTTTCAGCCACTTGTTTCGCGTTCGGCGGATCAAACCTCACTGACTCCTCTTCGGGTTTTCTCCTCCTTTCTCCCTTTCCATCCTTCTCTCTCCTTTCCTTATCGCTCCGGAAGTTGAGTTGCCATCGTTGGTTTTATTTCGCCGTCAAATAGGTGACAGAGGGTGACAGCAGCGTTAGCGTTAGAAAGGGTACAATCGCCTAAGGTGGAATAAACAGTGAAATGGGTAATTTTCAGTGTTTATTCCACCTTCGCTACTACATGCGAAGTTTCACAAAGTTGTGTTGTTTTGGGGGCATTAGTTAGTACCACTTCAAAATAAAATGAGCGAACGTTTACCCATTGTTACTGTAAACGGTAACACATTAACATGATGATCACAAACGGAAGATAGGTTTATTTAGTGAAAACAACAGATTCTAACGTATTGTCATAACCATGACACTTAATTACACACACATGAATAGTATAAATATGTAAAAGAAACATATATTTTGTAACACGATTTTAAACGAAAACTGGTAGGAATCAGTACCACGTGTTGGAGCTGGACCCATTTAGCTTAAGATAAATTGAATTTGATCCCCAAACTGTTCTACGCATCTACAACCCATTAACCAAATGAAATCTCTGAGAGCGTTAAAGATGAGATGTGCGCGCTTGCGCACACTAGCCTCTGTCCACCTTCTGTCATTAGAACGAACTTTTAGCTTTGAGACCGAAAGTCTGCTTAAAAACCATCAAAACTAAGCCAAAATTCTCATTTCTGTGAAATATATTGTTTTTCGGACAGTTTTGGTGTATAACAATGTCGAAACAATTTGTTTGCATTTATATGGCCTAACATTGAACTTTTCAATCACCGAAATTGTGCCGAAATGGCCTACTTTTCTTCACTAGTATAAGAGTGCCGAAAAGTAGTACTTTTCAGCACCTTTAAGGGTGTCGAAAACTAGTACTTTTCGGCACTTTGGCAAGGGTACACTTTTCACAGGTTTTTCCGAAACACTAATGGCAAGCCTCGTTGGATAAATGTACGACTCGTGCTGAAAAAAATATCATTTTGCAACTTGTTGCATAAATAACTATTTTGTCATTACGTTTTGAAAACTTCAACTTTTCCCTGATCAAAAGTATCACTTTTCGGCACTTTTACCATATACATTTTTCATCCGATTTCGTGAGTGTTATCAATAGTAGGATGAACTGCATGTTAGGGTTGATATACCAATTATGTTACGCAAAAATCGACCTTTTTCTAGCGACCGGCAAGCCTCGTTGGATAAATGTACGACTCGTGCTGAAAAAAAAACATCATTTTGCCACTTGTTGCATAAATAACTATATTAAAAGGTGTAATTTATTCACAACATTTTTAGGCTATATCTTTTACTCCAATTTGATTCTGGACAAGTTGTTTTCATTTAATGCGTCAATTACTCGATGTTCAACTTTAACCCTCTTTGTGCATTAGGGTCATTTTTGACCCATGCATTAGGAAGGTTAAACAAGTCTACTTTATTCTATTCGCAGGCAGTGAATGATATTCCATTTGGTTCAAACGATATCGTTCACGTTCATTTGCGATTCAAACTCGTACGGAAGATGATAAACAGTAACCGGCGCCACCCCGAGCTGTCGTCGCCGAATGCTGAGTAAGCAAATGTTGTAGGTATGTCTACGTTAGTCGATCCCCAACAGTTCGTCGTGGGAGACGTGTTTCTACGTTCCCAGCTGTGGTAGAAGAAAAACAACAACTTGTTCTTAAATCGATCATCAAACGGAAATCACGTCGGTCGTCGTACCCATACTAGTCGAACACGCTAAAGTTCTGCTACTGTGGCTGACGATGTTATTTTGTTGTTGTCACCGTTTGAGGTTGGTTAGGGTGATCCTTTTTCACTTTCTTATATGAAACTACATGTTCATCGAAATTATCTATATCTTATAGATTTGGTCCTATTTGTTTATAATTTATTATATGTACTTAAATAGTTTATTCCAAATCATTGTGTGTTTATATCTAAAACACACAAACAAATATGTGTATGAATATGTTCTAGAAACAATACTCTGTGCATTAGCCAAATTCTTTCAAGCGTATATTTTATCATAGTTGTTCCAAGGTGCTTGATAATTTTAAAATAAATACAATATAAATTCAAATCTATATTTTCTGATAACGTTTCCGTTATTAAAAACAGAAAGTTTTTACAAACAAAAGTATTCATTCAAATACGCATGAAACGCCCTACTATCGTCCATCGAACCATTGACGGCTATACTAATGGCAAGCAATCCCGATTAGTATCAGTCATTGGTAGGAACGGTGCAGTATGCGGCCAACGAGTAGGATTGCTTGTGGTGGTAATCAGCACAGACAATAAAGAAACGATCGAACGGATATTACTTATTCAGCGGTAATTTGCAAAATTTAGCACCAACTCGGTAGTAAGTGCTAGTCACGTTAGGCAAGGTTTGCCTCGTAATAATTGATGCAAACGTTGCAAGGCCGGGTCGGGGGTCAGTCCGGGGTAATTGCCTTCAGGACGATTCACGAGTGGGTTAGTATCGTTTGTTATCATTAATATTGCAATGCTTAACAGATTTTAAACAGTTCATTTGTTTCAATGTACGGATAATTAAAACTCAGTGGCTTATGTACGCACACACTAGCACACATGGACTGAATTTGAATAAATAACACCCATTGTATGATAAGAATCCATGAACCACGCGCTCACTCATTTGTATACTAAGGCCTTTGTACAGCTGCACTGAATTTATGACAAGTGTAATAATCTTCTACGTTCTCTTATCATTTCAGAAACTTTGAACTGGGCGACGCATGCACGAGAATTCAGATGGTATCAGGAATCTAAGACCAACTGTTGTTGGATCCAAAAATAGAGAAACGAAGAAACAAAACAACACCCACGACAAGACGTAGATAACACTTAAAAGCGAAAGGGTATTCTTCGAATAGTATAATTCTGTTCCAACGTGTTAATCAGTTAGTGCAATTTCAAAGAAAAAAACAGAAGCAATTAATGAAACAACACATGTTCAAGTGGTAGTGTAAGCATATAGCACTAGCAGCCAGTACGAAGTAAAACAAATCGGAAACTTAACCCACAGTGCAACCGTGTGGTGTAGAACTTCAATCAAGACGACAAACCGCGCGCGCCATGGTCGATGCACTCTCGGATCCGATAACTGATCACATTGGGCGTCAGTTATTGCACTGGTTCGTAGGGTATTCGTCCTCATGGTACTCGACGCTGAGTGGTTCCGAGTTCATCGACAATTTCAAGAAGCTCGAAAGTGGCGCGTCAATTCTGGAACAGGGGCTGGGCATAAAGTTCGACGAAGAAGAGGAAGCACAGGCCGCCGTTGCGAATTGTCGTCGCCGTGATAGCAGCCGGAGAAGTCGTAACGATAATAACGAGGGAAGTGTTAATAGGGAAGGAGCCTGGAGATTCCTACGGCGAGACGATCCCATTATTCAGTACGGCGAGAGGAATTACGAGAATCTGATGCTGGTGGATATTATGGAAAACTGCGAAGAGGGAATTCCTGGTAAGGATAATAAATAATCTTTTTTTTTTTTTTTTTTTTTTTTTTTTTTTTTTTTTTTTTTTTTTTTTTTTTTTTTATGGGTTTTCAGTTGGAGCTGCGTGACAGCTTGATTGTCAAGGCTGAACCCGTTATTCAAATTTCATCTCTACCAAGACCAATGTTTAGACGGAATAGGCTATGTTGCCCAATTTAACACTAGTTTTTACATTGTGCCTAAGTAGTTTTAATCAAAATCTTGCATTT